>NC_134359.1:19788274-20088274 GCF_048569485.1 Anomaloglossus baeobatrachus
GTGTGTGTATGAGGCTCGCAGCCGCTCGTGTGTGTGTGTGTGTGTGTGTGTGTGTATGAGGCCCGCTCGTGTGTATGAGGCTCGCAGCCGCTCGTGTGTGTATGAGGCTCGCAGCCGCTCGTGTGTATGAGGCCCGCGTGTGTGTATGAGGCTCGCAGCCGCTCGTGTGTGTGTGTGTGTGTGTGTGTGTATGAGGCCCGCTCGTGTGTATGAGGCTCGCAGCCGCTCGTGTGTGTATGAGGCTCGCAGCCGCTCGTGTGTATGAGGCCCGCGTGTGTGTATGAGGCTCGCAGCCGCTCGTGTGTGTGTGTATGAGGCCCGCTCGTGTGTATGAGGCTCGCAGCCGCTCGTGTGTGTATGAGGCTCGCAGCCGCTCGTGTGTATGAGGCCCGCTTGTGTGTATGAGGCTCGCAGCCGCTCGTGTGTGTGTGTGTGTGTATGAGGCCCGCTCGTGTGTGTATGAGGCTCGCAGCCGCTCGTGTGTATGAGGCCCGCGTGTGTGTATGAGGCTCGCAGCCGCTCGTGTGTGTGTGTGTGTGTGTGTGTGTGTGTGTGTGTGTATGAGGCCTGCTCGTGTGTATGAGGCTCGCAGCCGCTCGTGTGTGTATGAGGCTCGCAGCTGCTCGTGTGTATGAGGCCCGCTGGTGTGTGTGCGTGAGGCCCGCTCGTGTGTGTGTGTGTGTGTATGAGGCTCGCAGCCGCTCGTGTGTATGAGGCCCGCTCGTGTGTGTGTGTATGAGGCTCGCAGCCGCTCGTGTGTATGAGGCCCGCTCGTGTGTGTGTGTATGAGGCTCGCAGCCGCTCGTGTGTATGAGGCCCGCTGGTGTGTGTGCGTGAGGCCCGCTCGTGTGTGTGTGTATGAGACTCGCAGCCGCTCGTGTGTGTATGAGGCTTGCATGTGTGTATGAGGCTCGCAGCCGCTCGTGTGTGTGTATGAGGCTTGCAGCCGCTCGTGTGTGTGTTTGAGGCTCGCAGCCGCTCGTGTGTGTGTATGAGGCTCGCAGCCGCTCGTGTGTATGAGGCTCGCAGCCGCTCGTGTGTGTATGAGGCTCGCAGCTGCTCGTGTGTATGAGGCCCGCTGGTGTGTGTGCGTGAGGCCCGCTCGTGTGTGTGTGTATGAGGCTCGCAGCCGCTCGTGTGTATGAGGCCCGCTCGTGTGTGTGTGTATGAGGCTCGCAGCCGCTCGTGTGTGTATGAGGCTCGCATGTGTGTATGAGGCTCGCAGCCGCTCGTGTGTGTATGAGGCTCGCAGCCGCTCGTGTGTGTATGAGGCTCGCAGTCGCTCGTGTGTATGAGGCTCGCAGCCGCTCGTGTGTATGAGGCTCGCAGCCGCTCGTGTGTGTATGAGGCTCGCAGCTGCTCGTGTGTATGAGGCCCGCTGGTGTGTGTGCGTGAGGCCCGCTCGTGTGTGTGTGTATGAGGCTCGCAGCCGCTCGTGTGTATGAGGCCCGCTCGTGTGTGTGTGTGTATGAGGCTCGCAGCCGCTCGTGTGTGTATGAGGCTCGCATGTGTGTATGAGGCTCGCAGCCGCTCGTGTGTGTATGAGGCTCGCAGCCGCTCGTGTGTGTGTGTGTATGAGGCTCGCATGTGTGTATGAGGCTCGCAGCCGCTCGTGTGTGTATGAGGCTCGCAGCCGCTCGTGTGTGTATGAGGCTCGCAGCCGCTCGTGTGTGTGTATGAGGCTCGCAGCCGCTCGTGTGTGTGTATGAGCCTCGCAGCCGCTCGTGTGTATGAGGCTCGCAGCCGCTCGTGTGTGTATGAGGCTCGCAGCCGCTCGTGTGTGTGTATGAGGCTCGCAGCCGCTCGTGTGTGTATGAGGCTCGCAGCCGCTCGTGTGTGTATGAGGCTCGCAGCCGCTCGTGTGTGTATGAGGCTCGCAGCCGCTCGTGTGTGTATGAGGCTCGCAGCCGCTCGTGTGTGTGTATGAGGCTCGCAGCCGCTCGTGTGTGTATGAGGCTCGCAGCCGCTCGTGTGTGTATGAGGCTCGCAGCCGCTCGTGTGTGTATGAGGCTCGCAGTCGCTCGTGTGTATGAGGCTCGCAGCCGCTCGTGTGTGTATGAGGCTCGCAGCCGCTCGTGTGTGTATGAGGCTCGCAGTCGCTCGTGTGTATGAGGCTCGCAGCCGCTCGTGTGTGTGTATGAGGCTCGCAGCCGCTCGTGTGTGTGTGTATGAGGCTCGCAGCCGCTCGTGTGTGTGTGTATGAGGCTCGCAGCCGCTCGTGTGTGTGTGTATGAGGCTCGCAGCCGCTCGTGTGTATGAGGCTCGCAGCCGCTCGTGTGTGTATGAGGCTCGCAGTCGCTCGTGTGTATGAGGCTCGCAGCCGCTCGTGTGTGTATGAGGCTCGCAGCCGCTCGTGTGTATGAGGCTTGCAGCCGCTCATGTGTATGAGGCTCGCAGTCGCTCGCAGGACTCGTCTGGTTTGTACTTTTAGGTTTTGCCGTGATCTTCTTTACATAAGTGCCGCCCGCATTCTGCACGGAGATTATACCTGCTAATCGCGCAGGTTATTAAAAGTCCCAAGTCCAAGTGTTGGCTGCGACAATCGCTCATTTCACCGCGCACAATGCTCTCCCCGGTCACAGGTTGTATGAGCAGATCTGTAAAGAATGTGTGAGCTTATAATGAACCGGTGAGAAAGGTCGCCCTGCCCCCGACCCTAAACCACAAAAAAGGTCATTGTGGAAGACTTAGTGAAAGTGGAGCGAGGCCGGTGCAGCGGCCGGGGGCT
The DNA here is from genome assembly GCF_048569485.1 of Anomaloglossus baeobatrachus. NCBI lineage: Eukaryota > Metazoa > Chordata > Amphibia > Anura > Aromobatidae > Anomaloglossus > Anomaloglossus baeobatrachus. The sequence continues at coordinate 19,791,003 of NC_134359.1, forward strand.
CGGTCCCCGTTGCTACCTCCATAGTCATGTCCTGGTCCACATCGGTTCCCATCCTCCGTCTTCATACTCCGGTTCCGCCGTGATACACCCCCCACTCCCATATCACTTCCCACAAGTATCCGCTGATTGCTCCGAATCGTCCGGAGCAGAAGTGGCTCCTTTCAGCAGCTTCCCACCCCGGTCAGTGAAGGCGGCCTCCCCCTATGGGGTCAGTATGCCCATACATCCTTCCCAAAAGCACCCACAATATTTCGGACAGAGTCCTGGCAAATTCAAGGATGTCCGTGTTGAAAACCACCGCTCACAAATGGGAAGTCCCTGGAGGTGTTGGGGTGGATCCAGGTGGACCCAATAATGGGGCTGAAAATTCCCAAAATTAATAACGTCAATGTTGGTCACCTCCCAGCCTGGCGCAGCTCCTAAATATTATGTCCCCCCCCCATCAGTCTTCCTAGCATCAATATCTGATGGGGGAAGAAGCAAGATGGACTCAGAAGGCTGCAGTGATCACGCGATTCCCCCTTCACACCAGGTGTCTATGCCCCCCACCAAGTGTCTATGTCCCCCCCTCCTGCCGGATATCTATGTCCCCTGCTGGATTTTGGTGCCCCCTGCAGGATATCTATGTTCCCCGCTGTATGTTGATGCCCACAAGATCGCCTGGTGATACAATGGTGAGTGCGGAGGCCTCGCACCGCCCAGGAGATGAGTGTAGTCAGATCTCCCGGTGCCCGATTGTCCATACATTCCATCATTACTGGCCGTGCAGGGCCCCACATCCAGGTACATAATCGCTGCTGGTTTTGCACTTTCAAAGAAGATAATATTTGACACCCAAGTTCCTTTATGATGAAATCGATCTGCGGGAGCCTCTGTAATAGCAACGACACACTTTGTATTACAGCCTGACCACATGTTTTGCCTTTTTAGATCTTTAGGGCGAGACCCAGAATGGCGGGTGCAATTATCACTGCTGCCCTAAGGAGAGGGTGTGCTGTCTTGTTTGTGCAAGTTCTGCAGGTTTCAGGTGGAGGTGCAGTGTGCTATGTCAATAATGGGAGGTGAAAACCACCGGCCGTGCAGATAACAATGTACATTATATATAGCCCGACATCTGCGCATTCCCCGCATAGGCGCTGCATGTGGAATCCAACAACTGCTGCTGCTCTCTCTGCAACCGAGGAGCTCAGATGCTGCTGCCGCTGTAGTCTGAAGGCGATGTCCACCTCCGAGAATAAGCCTGGATATAGATACAATATAGATAAAAAATAAAGTTATTATACATACATTACTGATCCTGAGTTACATCCTGTATTATACTCCAGAGCTGCACTCACTATTCTGCTGGTGCAGTCACTGTGTACATACATTACATTACTGATCCTGAGTTACCTCCTGTATTATACTCCAGAGCTGCACTCACTATTCTGCTGGTGCAGTCACTGTGTCCATACATTACATTACTGATCCTGAGTTACCTCCTGTATTATACTCCAGAGCTGCAGTCACTATTCTGCTGGTGCAGTCACTGTGTCCATACATTACATTACTGATCCTGAGTTACCTCCTGTATTATACTCCAGAGCTGCACTCACTATTCTGCTGGGGCAGTCACTGTGTACATACATTACATTACTGATCCTGAGTTACCTCCTGTATTATACTCCAGAGCTGCAGTCACTATTCTGCTGGTGCAGTCACTGTGTACATACATTACATTACTGATCCTGAGTTACATCCTTTATAATACGCCAGAGCTGCACTCACTATTCTGCTGGGGCAGTCACTGTGTACATACATTACATTACTGATCCTGAGTTACCTCCTGTATTATACTCCAGAGCTGCACTCACTATTCTGCTGGTGCAGTCACTGTGTCCATACATTACATTACTGATCCTGAGTTACCTCCTGTATTATACTCCAGAGCTGCAGTCACTATTCTGCTGGGGCAGTCACTGTGTACATACATTACATTACTGATCCTGAGTTTCCTCCTGTATTATACTCCAGAGCTGCACTCACTATTCTGCTGGTGCAGTCACTGTGAACATACATTACATTACTGATCCTGAGTTACATCCAGTATTATACTCCAGAGCTGCACTCACCATTCTGCTAGTGTGTTTTTATAATAACAGACTATTATGTATTGATTGGTGTAAAAATTGTATGTGCCAAAATTCCAAATGTATTTTCTTACCAATCTGCATTCTATAATGAGGGATTCTCCATATTGTCTATTTAAGGTCTGGTTATGTTGTCACACGGAGTCTCATTCAGACGTCTGTGTAAGGACCATTATGCATGGACTGACGGCCCAGCCGTGGGTCTTTGGCCCTGAACTGACCAGCCATTTCCATGAGGCTGTGAAGTTCAGCTCTGGAGGCCCACGGCCGGTCTGTGCATCACGGTCTGTACAGTGATGTCTGAACGAGGCTTAAGACTCTGTATCGGCCATGGGCTGATCTTACATCGTAGCTTCTATGGTTGGTGCCATTTCTCAGTCTGCATTTGCCATCTCCAAATGTAGAAACCCTACAGACCGGGTGCGGGAGGCCCAGAGGTCGCTCAACCCTACTCTCCTACCAATAGACCTTCCTGGCTTACACCAGACGAGGGTCATGTCATGTATATGGAGGGTGAAAACTCCATTTCTTACAGTATTTTTCTTCATTTGACAGAGGGAATGTATCTCAGTCCACGTTGGCCAGGCTGGAGTCCAGATGGGCAATGCCTGCTGGGAGTTGTACTGCCTGGAACACGGCATCCAGCCGGACGGGCAGATGCCCAGCGACAAGACCATCGGTGGAGGAGACGATTCCTTTACTACCTTCTTCAGTGAGACGGGGGCTGGTAAACACGTGCCCCGCGCTGTGTTTGTGGACCTGGAGCCCACTGTGATCGGTAAGAGTAGTAGACAGGCCTCCTCAGAATACTGCACCCTCATGGCACCATGTATGACCACTTTCCTTGTGTCCTAATATCTCTGTTCTTTGTAGATGAGGTCAGGGCTGGCCCCTACCGCCAGCTTTTCCACCCAGAACAGCTTATCAGTGGCAAGGAAGACGCAGCCAACAACTACGCCCGAGGTCATTACACCATCGGCAAAGAAATCATCGATCCTGTCCTGGACAGAATCCGCAAGCTGGTGAGTCTCATACTGATCATCTCTTTCGTGGCGTGTGCCACGTTCCGCTGGTAACTGTGTGCTCTCTACTCCTACAGGCGGACCAGTGCACAGGTTTGCAGGGATTCTTGGTTTTCCACAGTTTCGGTGGTGGCACTGGATCAGGATTCACCTCCCTCTTGATGGAACGTCTCTCAGTTGACTACGGCAAGAAATCCAAGCTTGAGTTCTCCATCTATCCAGCACCTCAGGTTTCCACCGCGGTGGTTGAACCATACAACTCCATCCTCACCACACACACCACACTGGAGCATTCAGACTGCGCCTTCATGGTGGACAATGAGGCCATCTATGACATCTGCCGCAGGAACCTGGACATTGAGCGTCCGACCTACACCAACCTGAACCGACTTATCAGTCAGATTGTGTCCTCCATCACAGCCTCCCTCAGGTTTGATGGTGCTCTGAATGTAGACTTGACAGAGTTCCAGACGAATCTGGTTCCCTACCCCCGTATCCACTTCCCCCTGGCCACCTATGCCCCCGTCATCTCTGCAGAGAAAGCTTACCATGAGCAGCTCTCTGTATCCGAGATCACCAACGCTTGCTTTGAGCCGGCCAACCAGATGGTGAAATGTGACCCCAGACACGGTAAATACATGGCTTGCTGCCTGCTGTACCGCGGTGATGTGGTACCCAAAGATGTCAATGCCGCTATTGCTGCCATCAAGACCAAGCGCACCATCCAGTTTGTGGACTGGTGCCCAACAGGGTTCAAAGTTGGTATCAATTACCAACCACCAACTGCAGTTCCCGGTGGAGACCTGGCCAAGGTGCAGCGCGCTGTGTGCATGCTCAGTAACACCACCGCCATTGCCGAGGCCTGGGCTCGCCTGGACCACAAGTTTGACCTGATGTACGCCAAGCGAGCCTTCGTGCACTGGTATGTGGGTGAGGGCATGGAGGAAGGAGAGTTCTCTGAGGCTCGGGAGGACATGGCCGCCCTGGAGAAGGATTACGAAGAGGTCGGGATAGACTCTTACGAAGATGAAGACGAAGGAGAGGAATAAATTATCGTCCAGTTCCGTGCTCGTGTCCTGCAGCAATAAACATCAATTGAAACCTTCGATTGTGATTCGTGTTTCCCCTTTATTCTCCGTACAATGGCCGAGGTCAACGACTAAGCCCCAAAATAATGTCCAGTTCTCATGAGACCCCTCTGATATAAAACAAGAGTGGAATGGAGAAGCCTAAAATAAGTGGGAGGCCGCGGTCCTGAGCAAAGCTCCTAATGTCCTTCATAAGTGATATCTGAGAAGTGGAGGAAGGAATGCTGGAGGAATGAATGGCAGCAGCTGCCTGGGGGAACTGGGCTGGAAACGGAGGGGATGACCTCTGGGGTCAGGAAAGGCGGCAGGACAAGTCGTGTATGAGAGGGGGGAATGTGACTGGGGCTGAAAGGGGAAATCTGGGTCATCTGCAACCAGAAGCCTCAAAGTGAGCTGGTCCTGATGCCCCCCTCAGTCTCAGGGGGCTTCCCCTGTCCGGACACATTATTCAGCACTTTGAAGACCACTAGTAATTTTATTAGATTGGAGTAATTTCAGCTTCCAAAATGTATCCAGCCATTGTTCTGCATGCGGGGCTCACAGCAGAAGGAAGATGAATGTATATACAGTGTGTCCACCCCTATCCTGTATACACCGCACCTATATACAGTGTGTGCACCCATATCCTGTATACACCGCACCTATATACAGTGTGTGCACCCATATCCTGTATACACCGCACCTATATACAGTGTGTCCACCCATATCCTGTATACACCGCACCTATATACAGTGTGTCCCCCCATATCCTGTATACACCGCACCTATATACAGCGTGTCCACCCATATCCTGTATACACCTCACCTATATACAGTGTGTCCACCCATATCCTGTATACACCGCACCTATATACAGTGTGTCCCCCCATATCCTGTATACACCGCACCTATATACAGCGTGTCCACCCATATCCTGTATACACCTCACCTATATACAGTGTGTCCACCCCTATCCTGTATACACCGCACCTATATACAGTGTGTGCACCCATATCCTGTATACACCGCACCTATATACAGTGTGTGCACCCATATCCTGTATACACCGCACCTATATACAATGTGTCCCCCCATATCCTGTATACACCGCACCTATATACAGTGTGTCCACCCCTATCCTGTATACACCGCACCTATATACAGTGTGTCCCCCCATATCCTGTATACACCGCACCTATATACAGTGTGTCCACCCATATCCTGTATACACCGCACCTATATACAGTGTGTCCACCCATATCCTGTATACACCGCACCTATATACAGTGCGTCCACCCATATCCTGTATACACCGCACCTATATACAGTGTGTCCACCCATATCCTGTATACACCGCACCTATATACAGTGCGTCCACCCATATCCTGTATACACCGCACCTGTGACCACCCATATCCTGTATACACCGCACCTATATACAGTGTGTCCACCCATATCCTGTATACACCGCACCTATATACAGTGTGTCCACCCCTATCCTGTATACACCGCACCTATATACAGTGTGTCCACCCATATCCTGTATACACCGCACCTATATACAGTGTGTCCACCCACATCCTGTATACACCGCACCTATATACAGTATGTCCACCCACATCCCATCCACCGCCATTAACTTCAGAACGGCGGCAGCTATAGGCATAGAAGTGGGGTCTAGGTATAGTAAAGTAGCCATGTGCTACGCAATGAAACCACCTATAGCGCCACCTGGTGGAAAACAACGGAGTTAGCATTTTTACCTCAAAAACGGAACGAGATACAGAAAAAAGTGAATTACAAAGTTGTAGGACATCATCAATTCAATACGAATACGTTCTAATCATAGCATTTCTGTATGCAAGGTGTGGATTCGTATTGAATTGATGATGCCCTACAACTTTGTAATTCACTTTTTTCTCTATCTCGTTCCGTTTTCGAGACAAAAATGCTAACTCCGTTGTTTTCCACCAGGTGGCGCTATAGGTGGCTTCATTGCGTAGCGAATGGCTACTTGACTATATCTAGACACCACTTCTATGCCTATAGCTGCCGCTGTTCTCAAGTTAATGGCGGTGTATACAGGATATGGGTGGACACGCTGTATATAGGTGCGGTGTATACAGGATATGGGTGGACACGCTGTATATAGGTGCGGTGTATACAGGATATGGGTGGACACGCTGTATATAGGTGCGGTGTATACAGGATATGGGTGGACACGCTGTATATAGGTGCGGTGTATGCAGGATATGGGTGGACACGCTGTATATAGGTGCGGTGTATACAGGATATGGGTGGACACGATGTATATAGGTGCGGTGTATACAGGATATGGGTGGACACGCTGTATATAGGTGCGGTGTATACAGGATATGGGTGGACACGCTGTAGAGTCATCAGTTATATATAGGAGCAATTCTAAGGATCCGTGGGGGCGGGGTCATGACAATGAAAGGGTGGAGCATGGTGGATTAATAAACCAATAAAGAGGTCCCTGTCATGCTCCGCCCCCGCACAGAATATTGCACTGTAAGGCTGCTGGTCATTTTAATGAATACTGTGCACAATGTCACCTCCATAGTCAGTAACAGCGTTCATCATAACACTGAAAATAACCACAGACTCCGCAGATTTTATTTAAAATAATCAATGCACAAGCAGCGAACCTGTGTGTACGCAGAGTATCGGTATACACCCCGCGGGGGAGAATCAATGCAGAAGCAGCGAACCTGTGTGTACGCAGAGTATCGGTATACACCCCGCGGGGGAGAATCAATGCAGAAGCAGCGAACCTGTGTGTACGCAGAGTATCGGTATACACCCCGCGGGGGAGAATCAATGCACAAGCAACAAACCTGTGTGTACGCAGAGTACCGGTATACACCCCGCGGGGCAGAATCAATGCAGAAGCAGTGAACCTGTGTGTACGCAGAGTACCGGTATACACCCCACGGGGCAGAATCAATGCAGAAGCAGCGAACCTGTGTGTACGCAGAGTATCGGTATACACCCCACGGGGGCAGACGATTACAGGAGACTCCTGCTCTATTACAGAGGGACTGTGATACATAAATGATACAAGGCAGAATTTGTGCCATTGATAATCCTGACCTAAGAGCCAAGGGGCCTCCAGTAACAGCAGAGCCCAGAAGCCAACACTGCGCCTCCTGTATCCCGCGCCTCCTGTATCCCGCGCCTCCTGTATCCCGCGCCTCCTGTATCCACCCCTCCGCCTCCTGTATCCCGCGCCTCCTGTATCCACCCCTCCGCCTCCTGTATCCCGCGCCTCCTGTATCCCGCGCCTCCTGTATCCACCCCTCCGCCTCCTGTATCCCGCGCCTCCTGTATCCACCCCTCCGCCTCCTGTATCCTGCGCCTCCTGTATCCACCCCTCCTGTATCCCGCACCTCCTGTATCCACCCCTCCCCCTCCTGTATCCACCCCTCCCGCGCCTCCTGTATCCCGCGCCTCCTGTATCCCGCGCCTCCTGTATCCACCCCTCCCCCTCCTGTATCCCGCGCCTCCTGTATCCACCCCTCCCCCTCCTGTATCCCGCGCCTCCTGTATCCCGCGCCTCCTGTATCCCGCGCCTCCTGTATCCACCCCTCCCCCTCCTGTATCCCGCGCCTCCTGTATCCACCCCTCCCCCTCCTGTATCCCGCCCCTCCTGTATCCACCCCTCCCCCTCCTGTATCCCGCACCTCCTGTATCCACCCCTCCCCCTCCTGTATCCCGCGCCTCCTGTATCCCGCACCTCCTGTATTATCCCGCGCCTCCTGTATCCACCCCTCCCCCTCCTGTATCCACCCCTCCCCCTCCTGTATCCCGCGCCTCCTGTATCCACCCCTCCCCCTCCTGTATCCACCCCTCCGCCTCCTGTATCCCGCGCCTCCTGTATCCACCCCTCCCCCTCCTGTATCCCGCGCCTCCTGTATCCACCCCTCCGCCTCCTGTATCCCGCGCCTCCTGTATCCCGCGCCTCCTGTATCCACCCCTCCCCCTCCTGTATCCCGCGCCTCCTGTATCCACCCCTCCCCCTCCTGTATCCCACACCTCCTGTATCCCGCGCCTCCTGTATCCCGCACCTCCTGTATCCTGCGCCTCCTGTATCCACCCCTCCCCCTCCTGTATCCACCCCTCCCCCTCCTGTATCCCGCGCCTCCTGTATCCACCCCTCCCCCTCCTGTATCCCGCGCCTCCTGTATCCACCCCTCCCCCTCCTGTATCCCGCCCCTCCTGTATCCCGCGCCTCCTGTATCCCGCGCCTCCTGTATCCCGCACCTCCTGTATCCCGCGCCTCCTGTATCCACCCCTCCCCCTCCTGTATCCCGCGCCTCCTGTATCCACCCCTCCCCCTCCTGTATCCACCCCTCCCCCTCCTGTATCCCGCGCCTCCTGTATCCACCCCTCCCCCTCCTGTATCCACCCCTCCCCCTCCTGTATCCCGCGCCTCCTGTATCCACCCCTCCCCCTCCTGGTCTCCCTCCGTTCCACATTCTGGTGAGTTTCTCCTGCTGTGACATGGAGGTGATTTCAGGCTTCTGTCCACATTGCACAAGTGAAAGTAAGAAAATCAGCAACAACTGGCTGCAATCTTTTCTGAATGGCTTCTGTGTCCACACATCCCCCGAATCTGCAGAGCCTCTGAGCACTGGCTTATCCTACCAAGTACAGGAGCTCACGGATAATGAGCGAAACCTCAAGTGCCCCATCATCATCCCAAGAATTACAGGATATATGCAGCTCTGCCTCCCAGAACCACTGTGTACATACATGTGTATTATACTCCAGAGCTGCACTCACTATTCTGCTGGTGCAGTCACTGTGTACATACATTACATTACTGATCCTGAGTTACATCCTATATTATACTCCAGAGCTGCACACACTATTCTGCTGGTGCAGTCACTGTGTACATTACATTACTGATCCTGAGTTACATCCTGTATTTTACTCCAGAGCTGCACTCACTATTCTGCTGGTGCAGTCACTGTGTACATACATTACATTACTGATCCTGAGTTACCTCCTGTATTATACTCCAGAGCTGCACTCACTATTCTGCTGGTGCAGTCACTGTGTACATACATTACATTACTGATCCTGAGTTACATCCTGCATTATACTCCAGAGCTGCACTCACTATTCTGCTGGTGCAGTCACTGTGTACATACATTACATTACTGATCCTGAGTTGCATCCTGTATTATACTCCAGAGCTGCACTCACTATTCTGCTGGTGCAGTCACTGTGTACATACATTACATTACTGATCCTGAGTTACCTCCTGCATTATACTCCAGAGCTGCACTTACTATTCTGCTGGTGCAGTCACTGTGTACATACATTACATTACTGATCCTGAGTTACCTCCTGTATTATACTCCAGAGCTGCACTCACTATTCTGCTGGTGCAGTCACTGTGTACATACATTACTGATCCTGAGTTACCTCCTGTATTATACTCCAGAGCTGCACTCACTATTCTGCTGGTGCAGTCACTGTGTACATACATTACTGATCCTGAGTTACCTCCCGTATTATACTCCAGAGCTGAATTCAAAATAATGCAATGGAGTACAGTGGGGTGCATGTAGTGGCATGACAAAGTATTCATACCCTGTAAACGTTTCCACATTTTTTCATGTTACGAGTACAAACTTAAATGTAATTTATTGGGATTTTATGTGACGCCAACACTAAGCACAAGTGTTTTTGAAATGGAAATGAAATGACATCTGGTTTTCTAAATATCTTAAAAATATAAATCTGGATTTGTGATGTGCATTTGTATTCATCCCCCGGAGTCAGAACTTTGTAGGACCACCTTTCTCTGCCTTTCATTAGTACTCAGCCCCTGGAGTCACCACTTTGTAGGACCACCTTTCTCTGCCTTGCATTAGTATTCAGCCCCTGGAGTCAGTATTTTGTAGGACCACCTTTCTCTGTGTTGCATTAGTATTCACCCCCCTGGAGTCAGTACTCTGTAGGACCACCTTTCTCTGTGTTTTGGGGTCTCTCCAGCTTTGCTCATCTGGAGGTGACATCTTCCTCCTCCTCAGTGAGATTGGATGGAGACGTCTGTGATCAGTGATTTTCCCGTCTTCTCACAGATTCTCGGTGGATTTGGGTCTGGACTGTTATTTGGCCGGTCACACTCAGGAATATGCTCTGATCTGCGCCCTCCATTGTAGCTCTGCAGGAAGTTTAGGGTCTTTGTCCTGCTGGAGGTTGAACCTACGCCCAGGTTTCAAGTCTTCTGCAGCCTCTAACAGGTTTTCCTCTAGGATTGCCCTGTATTTAGCTCCATTCATCTTCCCGTCACCTCTGACAGCTTCCCTGCTGAAGAAAAGCCTCCCCACAGCAAGATGCTGCCTCCACCATGTGTGACAGTGGGGGTGGTGTTTTCAGGGTGATGTACAGTGTTAGTTTCCGCCACACATAATATTTTGTATTTAGCCCAAAAAATTCTGCTTTGGTCTCATCTGATCAAAGGACCTTCCCCCCACATGCTCGCTGTGTTCCCTACATGACTTTTTGTAAACTGCAAATGGGACTTCTTATGACGTCTTGCTTTCACAAATGTCTTTCTTCTTGTCCCTCTTCCTAAATGGGCAGATTTGTGGAGTATATGACTAATAGTCATCCTGTGGGTAGATTCTCCCCCTGAGCTGTGATCTCTGCGGCTCCTCCAGTGACCATGGGCCTTTCTGCTCCTTCTCTCATTAGTGCTCTCCTTCTTGGGATGTCAGTTTCGGTGGCGGCCATGTCTTGTGGTTTGCATTTATTCCATGCTCCTTTCATTTTTGGATGATTGATTAAGCAGTGCTTAGTAATATGTTCAGAGCTTGGGTGACTTCCTAACCCTGCTTTACTCTTCTCCACAACTTTATCTCTGACCTGTCCGGTGAGTTCCTTGGTTTTCATGATGTGGTTTGATCCCTTATGTTCTCAAACTAACTTCTGAGGTCACAGAACAGCTGTAGGTTTATTTAGGGGGCTGATTATAATTGCAACTTTAGGTTTTAGATTTTATTTTTAAAATATTTAGAAAACTATCATTTCCTTTACACTTCACAAATACTTGTACTTATAGTGTCGGTATCACATAAAATACATTTATGTTCATGGGTGTAATGTGGCAAAGTGCACGGAGCATGAATACTTCTTAAAGGACCCCCTCATTTAATGGTCAGGATTACACACACATTAAAGTTAGGCCGCTGTTTCAGGATCGCGGATCCTCGGTCCGTGCAGCACAATCCGGGCCCATCTCATTAGCGGTCCTATTTCCCGTCCCTGGACCGTGATCTCGGAGGACGCACACCGCCATTTGTGAATCAGATCACTTCTGGCATTTTCTGGGTGTACTGTAATTATGTGACTTTGCAGCCTGTAATAGCGCAGGAGCAGCGCTCGGCCCTGCAGCCGCCACCCTCGCCCGTCTTTGAAGCTCCTCTTTCGGAGGCCGGGGTGTGTTCAGCAGGGGAAGAGTCAGAGACCATAATAAACAGGATGTGGATCAGGTTGAGCAGCAGATTTGGCCGGCGCTCGTGTTGCTTTGTAGGATTGTTCTTGTGCAGCCGCCGCTGCCGCGCTCCTCCAAAAAGTGAGGCCTAGTCCGGTTTATACTTAGACACAACAGCTGCTGTGGGAAATGGCGTGTTCTGGGCGGGGGAGGGGGGGGTGACTATTTGCAGGCGCGGGCTGGTAAAACTATTTCTGCCTCCAGCAATATCCTGCGGGGAACTCCACAGAGACTGCACCGGCCACACAAGAACCAGCTGACAACTGACGGCTGCTACTACTGCTCTCCAGCACTGCAGACCTGCGCCTGCCCGACAGCACTAATGACTTATGCAAGAATTATGTTCCCCAAAACATTCCTCTAGTGACTGTGTCAAAAACATGGAGTCTCTTTTCTAATCTGCGCTCCAAGGCCGATTGTCAAATATCTCTGTAGTCAGTGGGGAGGGTCCTTGTCCCTCTACAGGAAGAGGGGGCGGGGCCATGTCTGTACAGTAAGTGGGGGCGGGTCCTTGTCTCTACAGTAAGTGGGGGCGGGTCCTTGGCTCTACAGTAAGTGGGGGCGGGTCCTTGGCTCTACACTAAGTGGAGGCGGGTCCTTGTCTCTACAGTAAGTGGGGTTCGGGTCCTTGTCTCTACAGTAAGTGGGGGCGGGTCCTTGTCTCTACAGTAAGTGGGGTTCGGGTCCTTGTCTCTACAGTAAGTGGGGGCGGGTCCTTGGCTCTACACTAAGTGGAGGCGGGTCCTTGTCTCTACAGTAAGTGGGGTTCGGGTCCTTGTCTCTACAGTAAGTGGGGTTCGGGTCCTTGTCTCTACAGTAAGTGGGGTTCGGGTCCTTCTCTCTCTCCAGTAAGTGGGGGCGAGTCCTTGTCTCTCTCCATTAAGTGGGGGCGGGTCCCTGCCTCTACAGTAAGTGGAGGCGGGTCCTTGTCTCTACAGTAAGTGGAGGCGGGTCCTTGTCTCTACAGTAAGTGGGGTTCGGGTCCTTCTCTCTAACCAGTAAGTAGGGGCGAGTCCTTGTCTCTCTCCATTAAGTGGGGGCGGGTCCTTGTCTCTACAGTAAGTGGGGGCGGGTCATTGTCTGTACAGTGGGGGCGAGTCCTTGCCTTTTAACAGGAAGAAAAGGTGGGTCCTTGTCTGTACAGTAAGTCCGGCTGAGCCCTTATCTGTACAGTAAGTAGGGGCGGGTCCTTGTCCCTTTACAGGAAGAGAGGGCGAGTCCTCAGCTCTCTAAAAGAATAGAGGGCGGGTCCTCATCTCTCTAAAAGAAGAGGGCGGGTCCTCATCTCTCTAAAAGAAGAGGGCGGGTCCTCATCTCTCTAAAAGAAGAGGGCGGGTCCTCATCTCTCTAAAAGAAGAGGGCGGGTCCTCATCTCTCTAAAAGAAGAGGGCGGGTCCTCATCTCTCTAAAAGAAGAGGGCGGGTCCTCATCTCTCTAAAAGAAGAGGGCGGGTCCTCATCTCTCTAAAAGAAGAGAGGGCGGGTCCTCATCTCTCTAAAAGAAGAGAGGGCGGGTCCTCATCTCTCTAAAAGAAGAGAGGGCGGGTCCCTGTCTCTCTCCAGTAAGTGGGGGTGAGTCCTTGTGCCTCAACAGGACATAGGGTGTCTTTTTTTCTCTACAGAAAGTGGGGGACTGCATTGTCCTTCTATGGGAATTTGGGGCAGAGCATTCGTCAATATTCGCGGCGTTGGGGCAATGCATTGACCCTCTACAGGAAGTGAGGGGCGGGTTATTGTCTCTACAGTAAGTGGGGGGCGAATGCTTGTCCCTCTATAGGAAGTGGGGACAGAACATCATCTCTCTATGGGAAATGGGGGCAGAGCATCATCCTTCTCCTGAAAGTGAGGGGCGGTCCTTGTCTCGCTACAGAAAGTGGACGGTAGGTAACTGTCTCTTGTGGAAGTGGGCATGGGTCCTAGTCTCCGTTTCTGTTTACCTGACTTTTTAAATTGCATATAGGCATAATAGAATTGGGCACTGCAGAGGACAATGGCAGCTGAATGCATGCTGACAAGTAAGGGAAAGGAAGATCCTGCACATATAATGCTGGCAGAATGCAGACGAGTTGATGGCTAGTTACATGGATAGCTCCAGTACTTATTTTTGGTCTGTTCATCAGGACCAGTAGGTGTTACTAGGTTCTACAGGTTCTTAGGAAACAGCTGCAATGTATAACCAAGAAGTATAAAATCAGGCATTCCACAGTGTCCACTCAATCACATGGTATGTTTGCAGGCAGCCTCCTGTCTAGCCAAAACCTTAGCAGAATCGCACCCCGAGGTGCCCATTTGGGGGTGTTCCAGGTTTTCTCTCAGTGCTGTATCCACAGTCCCCCGGTCCCGCTGTGCCCAGTAGCGGTATAGTCTTTATGTGCAGCAGAGCAGGGACAGGAAGATTCTCCGCTCCAGGTAATTGCTTCATGTTAGCATTCCTGGCCCTTTAAGAAAGTTTGCACCTGCTATTTCGGGAGGGGCGGAGGCGCTCCCCATAAACCAAGCCTGCATCCTCCTCTGCTCCAATATTAGGTCATTTACTATTCCCTCCCCATGATCTCTGATGTGACGAGGCCTGGTAATTGAGGCTTTGGTCGGAGGATGGTGACAGCAGAGACTGTCGCCTGCTTTACTCCTAGATGATGATATTAATTACCCCAGCTCCTTTACTAATAAGCTCAGCGTCAGTAAATCCAGCAATTACACTCATAAAACCCAGACCTTCCCATGTGTGCAGCGTCAGCCGAGCCATGTGTGCACCGTCCTGCACCGGGCGTCACCGCACTCAGGACACCGGGGCGATCCTCCCCGAACTGTGAATTACAGCACCACAAATTTCTATAAAAGGTCTCCTAATGTCCAGGCGACTCGGCCCACTTCCAAGGCTCCTGGGGCCTCCGGCCAGGCAACTCGGCCCACCTCCCACGGACGCCTCCGGCCACGCGAGTCGGCCCACCTCTGACAGACGCCTACGGCCAGGCGACTGCTATGACAGATCCAGCACTGCTTTGTGGTGTCCATTATAAATGGACACAGTGATGCAGAACACAGGTCATTACAAGGTCTTAGCTGCTGCAGAACCTTTTTCTGAGGTGTGCAGAGATGTTATACACTGGGGGGTGACGGGGCCGCATGTTGTACACTGGGGGGTGACGGGGCCGCATGTTGTACACTGGGGGGTGACGGGGCCGCATGTTGTACACTGGGGGGTGACGGGGCCGCATGTTGTACACTGGGGGGTGACGGGGCCGCATGTTGTACACTGGGGGGTGACGGGGCCGCATGTTGTACACTGGGGGGTGACGGGGCCGCATGTTGTACACTGGGGGGTGACGGGGCCGCATGTTGTACACTGGGGGGTGACGGGGCCGCATGTTGTACACTGGGGGGTGACGGGGCCGCATGTTGTACACTGGGGGGTGACGGGGCCGCATGTTGTACACTGGGGGTGACGGGGCCGCATGTTGTACACTGGGGGTGACGGGGCCGCATGTTGTACACTGGGGGTGACGGGGCCGCATGTTGTACACTGGGGGTGACGGGGCCGCATGTTGTACACTGGGGGTGACGGGGCCGCATGTTGTACACTGGGGGTGACGGGGCCGCATGTTGTACACTGGGGGTGACGGGGCCGCATGTTGTACACTGGGGGTGACGGGGCCGCATGTTGTACACTGGGGGTGACGGGGCCGCATGTTGTACACTGGGGGTGACGGGGCCGCATGTTGTACACTGGGGGTGACGGGGCCGCATGTTGTACACTGGGGGTGACGGGGCCGCATGTTGTACACTGGGGGTGACGGGGCCGCATGTTGTACACTGGGGGTGACGGGGCCGCATGTTGTACACTGGGGGTGACGGGGCCGCATGTTGTACACTGGGGACAATGGCACTGAACGAGACACTGGAATTCGATGATTAACTCATGGGGTCCATAACTTTTCTCCATAGAGTGTTCTTATATATGAGACCTGTCATACTTTTGTCAACACTGAAATTGCGGCACCAAGAAGTTGAAACCTGAAGGAATTATGGAAATCCCAATATTTGATAATGAAGAAATCCAGATATTCTGAAATGTTTCTATTTCCGTCCTCTGCAGGTCGCGGTCACGTCTCCATCCTGTGATTTCTGTAATTCCACGTCTTTCCCTTCTTGGTGCCACAATTCCGATGCGGAGGAGTCTATATATTTCTTATATCCTAATGTCACAATATTAGTCGACCAGATGCCAGGATTTCCATTCAACAGCTTATAATCGACCATCCCATAAACACCTACAGCCCCATATTAGCAGCAATATACCGGATGCCAGTGATTGCGACTAGTGACAGGTACTTACATCGATGAAGCACTTTCTATCCCAATCCTTACGTTTAATAATGAATGCCCCGTACAGAGGAGATGAAACACGTAACACCTTACACAGCACAATGACAACATGCTCCAGAGGCCAGACACGGATCACTGGCCTGAGATTAGCCGCCTCTGGGGGACAGAACCGAGGACTCAGCACTTGCAAAGTCTGGCTGTGGCCTGCAGGTATAAAAGGCGAGGAGACGTCGTCGATGTACCGCCGCTCCGAATCAGCTTTACACTTCATAATAAAAGACCGTCAGAATTAAAACCGAAATTCACAAAGTGACAGGCAGTTCATTATTGAGAGACCCCACCGGCCGGCGTCTTCTGATCAGACCACCGCCATATGGAATGGACCTACAGTACGACACCGGCGGTCCGACTGGGGCAGCGATCGCTTCCTGGGATGTCATATCCTCGTGGTGGCTTGTCCATCAACAATGGGGTGAAGCGCCTCAAGTTGGGTGAGTATTGTGGAGATGTGCGGCCGTTCCATGTGATCAACCACCATCATGGAGGTGAGCAGTGACTGCAATCCTTGGGAGTACCTGGATGGGAAAAAAAAATGCAAATAAAAAAAATTAAATGATTCCCGCAACATTTTACATTTTTGGCAGAACTGGGGTCATGACATAGACGTCTACAACGCACCACCTGCAACTGCCAGGTAGTAAATATATAGGGTGCACTTACTTTCCAGTGTGTAACCCTTGTATGATAAGCAACATTACCTGTTATTCTCAGGCACGGAGATGCTGTTCTGGACGGCCAGAGCCACACTGTCTCCCTTCTGGAAAATCATGTCGTAGGGGCCCTCCCCGAACATCATGGAGTACAGCACACAACCTAGAGACTGGGCACAATGTGATCGTAAAATTACCGTCCGTCCAGAGCGAAAACACAGGACAGAGAGAAGACGACTTCCTACCCAGATATCGGTCCGCTCGTCGATAACGCAGCTACTGCTCACACTGAAGAGCTCCGGGGCCCGGTATGAAATGGTGCATCGCTGTGCGGCCCAGTCCTGGCGGAGAGAAGGGGGAAATTACTCAATACTCGGTGCACTGACAGCCCAGGAAACTCTCGATGCAGCTCTGTATGTGTCCAGAGCATAAAGCAAGACATCAGCATCATCAGTACCAGCAGAGCCGCAGCACAGAGTGCAACGTGAGCACCGATCCCTACCTGCACGGCCATGGCTTGTCGGCTCCCATTCACCTCAATGCGAGCGTGATTCATGGAGCCCAGATCCATCAGAAGAGGCCGATCATCATCCGCCAGTAACACATTTGTAGGTTTCAAGTCTCTAAAAAAAAGACAACAAATAAAAAAATAGAATTAACCCTTAAAAGGACTGAGCCACTTAGTACCTTAATGACTGAGCCTCATTTTTGAATTCTGACCAGCGCCACTTTATGATACAATAATTCAACCGATCCCGGCGATTCAGGGAATGTTTTTTGTGACACATTGTACTTCATTTTATTCTGTAATATTTGCATTTATTTATAAAAATATCAAACATTTGGCATAAAAAGTTTTAAAATGTCACAATTTTCCAAACTTTTCATTCTTATGCCCTGAAACCAGAGAATTAGATCACAAAAAATACTTAATAAATTATATTCACCTCATCTCTACTTTACAGCAGCACAATTTTTGAAACATATTTTTTGTTTTGTTAGGAAGTTAGAAGGGGTCAAAGTTCATCAGCAATTTCTCATTTTTTCCAACCAAAATTTACAAAAGTTTTTTTTTTTGGGACATCACATTTGAAGTTACTTTGAGAGGCCTAAGTGACAGAAAATACCCAAAAGTTACCCCATTCTAAAAACTGCACCCCTCAAAGTGCACAAAAAAGCATCCATGAAATTTATTAACCCTTCAGGTGCTTCACAGGAACTAAAGCAATGGAAAAAAAATGAACAAAAATGTTGCTTTAGCCCCAAATGTAGCATTTTCACAAAGGTAACGGGAGAAAACGGACTGTGCAATTTCTTAAACCACCCACATGTGGTTTAAAACTACTGTTTGGGTGCACGGCAGGGCTCGGAAGGGAAGGAGCGCTATTTGACCCAATATTGTTTGGAATTGTTAGTGGACACCATGTCGCATTTGTGGAGCCCCTAATGTGCCTAAACAGTGGAGCTCCCCCACAAGTGACCCCATTTTGGAAGTTAGACCTCAAAAATGAATTTACCTATATGTTCGGTGAGAACTTTGAACCTCCAGGTGCTTCACAGAATTTTATAACATTTGCATGTGAAAGTGGAACGAAATTTTTTTTTTCCAAGAAAAATGTTGGTTTGTCGCAATTTTTTTTTTCATTTTACACTGTGTGGCGGCTTGTTTTTTTTTTGCAGGACAAGATGAAGTTTTCAGTTCCAGCTTTTCTCAACTCCAGTCCTCAAGGCATCAACAGATCAAAGTTTTCCTCAGTATTGCAGAGGGAATCATTCCATCACCTGTGCAATATTAAGGAAATCCTCAAAACTGGATTTGTTGGGGGGCCTTGAGGACTGAAGTTGAGGAACGCTGCGCTATACCATTCGCCTTCGTTTTCAGCTATACCATTCATCTTTTTGATCGTGTTCTATTCCACTTTTATTTTAGAGTTATGATATAAAAGCATTACTTCTTGCCTCATTTTTTATGTATTTTTGCAGTGTTCTCTGAAGGGGTTAAATAATGTGACAGATTTATAGATCATGTCGTTCTGGAGGCGGCGATACCGAATGTGTGTACTTTATTAGTTTATTTTTGTTTTCATATAAATATTGGTCCTTATTGGGCGGCACGGTGGCTCATTGGTTAGCACTGCAGTCTTGTGGTGGATCAGTGGTGAGCACTGCAGTCTTGTGCTGGCTCAGTGGTTAGCACTGCAGTCTTGTGGTGGATCAGTGGTTAGCACTGCAGTCTTGTGGTGGATCAGTGGTTAGCACTGCAGGCTTGTGGTGGCTCAGTGGTTAGCACTGCAGTCTTGCAGCACTGGTGTCCTGGGTTCTAGTCCCAATAAGGACAACATCTGCAAGGAGTTTGTATGTCCTCCCCGTCTTTGCGTGGGTTTCCTCCGGGTTCTCCGGTTCCTCCCACACTCCAAAAACATACTCATAGGGAACCTAGATTGTGAGCCCCAATGGGGACAGTGTTTCCAATGTATGTAAAGCGCTGTGGAATTAATAGCGCTATATAAATGAATAAATATAATAATTATATCATATTATTGGTGTAATTTCTGTTTCTTTATGTAGGTGGGGGGGGGGGGCAGGAGTTATTTAATTATTTTTAAATAATTTTTGCAAATTTTTTCTTTACTCTTTTACTTCGTTCCGGTATAGGACTAACTTTTATTCTTCTGATCACTGGTCTCATGCATTGCAATAGTAATAATATTACACTGTTAGACCCAGCCATATGCAGGGTCTAACCTGTTCTAACAGGCCACCATGCCTGCCACAAAAGAAGAGCAATGTCTGACTTCCGTTTGCCATTACATCTATTGGCTATCTATGATTTTGTTGTGGGGGGCTGATGGGGGTGAGAGGGGGAGCCTCCTCCCTCTCACAACCTTCTACATGTTGCGTTCGCTATTGATCGCGGCAAATAGTGTTAATAAGTGAGGGGCAGTGGTGGCACCGGCCCTGGCTGGGTCTGCTGGCGCTCGGCTGTCAGTACTTCGTAAGCGATCATCGTGTGATCAGTCAGTCAGATTGATTGACCAATTACAGCGATCGGAGAGTGGGGACCGATTAAATGGGTGCCGGTCAGCTGTCAGTGATCGCTGTCAGCACGGAGCTGTCACTGAATGTTTTGACACGGTGACCATTTGAAGCCATAGTGTACATTGCACGTCAACATACGGGAACTGACGCCTGCTCATGACGTGCTATGTCCGTCATTTGTCGTTAAGGGCTAAAAAAACTTGTCCAAAATTCGCAATACCCTCAATATCACATTAGAAAGGATTTGACCCTCCGGCATCCCCCCCTATAAACAGCTCCTGATGTCGCCGGATCTACAGACAGGACACCTTAGCCCCGTACACTCTGAAGTGGCCGATCTCTGGTCCTGCAGCTCAGCTCCTAATGAAGTGACTGGGTGCAGAGCCGCAGTACCTGAGAATGGGCACTACAATGCTGTGGCTGAGTGACGGCTTTAAAAACTAAGCGAGAGACGAAAAATACAGATTGCACACACTGCAATAACCAGACTATAGAGAAAGGCTTTAATGGAGGCCCCGGTGACGTCTTTCACGTCCATATTACGCACTGTGAGTCTCAAGACTTGAGTTACCGATATAATGATATGTTTTCTGGAAACCATTGGAAGACACTGAGTAAGTGACACTATCTGCAGTCTCTGTGACTACTGTGGGGCGCAAGCCACCAGGAGACTTCGGGAGGCCACACTGCAGCACTGACCTATGATCAGTGAAGAGTCTACTGGAGCCGGGTCACTAAATTACATCACTTACCTTTACTGGGAAGATTCTGACTGCTATAAAGATATAACAACGTGTTAGTGAATGTGGGGCCTAGACGGACACGGGGTGGGACATAGCCCCTGTATGAGGCGTCTTACCTGTGAGCGTAGCCCTGGTCATGCACGGCTTTCAGTCCCAGACATATTCCGTGTAGAATGTACAGGATCCGCTCTTCAGACAGGAACGCGTTCTTATCTCGCAGCGCTTCCACCTCGTTCCACAATGTTCCCCTCTGGGAAAAAAAACGAAAAACATGATTGATTTAATATATAAAGTTGAGTGTATGTATTTGTGTATGTGTGTGTGTCCACTAAAGGAATCCGCACCGTCGCAACTACAATCACAAAATTTTGCACAGACACCCCATGTGACTCAGGGAACGTCGTAGACTATGTTTTGACAGAAAAATTTAACCCCGCACTTTACAGTTACTCTCCAAGAAGCTGCCTACATTAAAATGAATGGAGCCTGGAACTACAAGCTATTATTAATAGGAGCTGTGAGTGGTTGTTATAGGAACAAAGGAAATTCATAGTATAAGAAGCTTATATGTGAGGTAATATGATGTAGTGGGGAGACGGATAGAGAGAGACAGACCGGGGATAGAGACAGACCGGGGATAGAGACAGACCGGGGATAGAGACAGACCGGGGATAGAGACAGACCGGGGATAGAGACAGACCGGGGATAGAGACAGACCGGGGATAGAGACAGACCGGGGATAGAGACAGACCGGGGATAGAGACAGACCGGGGATAGAGACAGACCGGGGATAGAGACAGACCGGGGATAGAGACAGACCGGGGATAGAGACAGACCGGGGATAGAGACAGACCGGGGATAGAGACAGACCGGGGATAGAGACAGACCGGGGATAGAGACAGACCGGGGATAGAGACAGACCGGGGATAGAGACAGACCGGGGATAGAGACAGACCGGGGATAGAGACAGACCGGGGATAGAGACAGACCGGGGATAGAGACAGACCGGGGATAGAGACAGACCGGGGATAGAGACAGACCGGGGATAGAGACAGACCGGGGATAGAGACAGACCGGGGAAAGAGACAGACCGGGGAAAGAGACAGACCGGGGAAAGAGACAGACCGGGGAAAGAGACAGACCGGGGAAAGAGACAGACCGGGGAAAGAGACAGACCGGGGAAAGAGACAGACCGGGGAAAGAGACAGACCGGGGAAAGAGACAGACCGGGGAAAGAGACAGACCGGGGAAAGAGACAGACCGGGGAAAGAGACAGACCGGGGAAAGAGACAGACCGGGGAAAGAGACAGACCGGGGAAAGAGACAGACCGGGGAAAGAGACAGACCGGGGAAAGAGACAGACCGGGGAAAGAGACAGACCGGGGAAAGAGACAGACCGGGGAAAGAGACAGACCGGGGAAAGAGACAGACCGGGGAAAGAGACAGACCGGGGAAAGAGACAGACCGGGGAAAGAGACAGACCGGGGAAAGAGGCAGACAGACACACACAGACACATAGATAGAGACAGATAGACTGATACAAATACAGACAGAGAGATAGAAACAGACAGACAAGGAAAGAGAAAGACAGACAGACAGTGACACACAGACACAAACTGGGAGAGAGACAGATACTATCCCAGGCAACGCCCGGTGCTACAGCTAGTATTGTATATATTTTTCGGTCTCCATTAAAAGGTTATTCAGGTCGTCTCTCACATCAGGAGCTTGCCAGGTCTGGCTCGCGGCCGGCAGGTATTGTACATGGATTTACACATTGTCTTATGATTTGCCACATTCCAGAGCTGCATTCAGAATTCTGCTGTTTTCCATCGAAGTGCAGATGACTGTCACATTATTGCAAAACTGCTGTGTGTTTACAAAAGCAGCCGTCAAGATTCTGAAAGCAGCTTTAGATGTGAATGGAGTAAAAATGTGAAATAACTCAGAATCAACATTGAAGTCCTATCTTACAGCAACGGAGTGCGTACCGGTGATAATATCCGGTCACGTGATCACTTCCAGGTTATTACAATCCGCTGTGGAAACTACACGTGGCTAAACAAACACACAACGCCGCCACGCCCGGCCATGGGAAAACCGCAGACAAAGCCTGGCTGCAGCGTTTACCTTCACGAAGGGGAGGAGAAGCCAGGCCTCCCACTTGGGGCCTTTCTCCATCATGCAGTGCGCCTCCAGCCGCAGAATATTGGGGTGACTGAACAACCGATGCATCTCCACCTCGTGCAGAGCTTCTTTCCGATCTTCCCGGTCATGGCACAAAATACGCTTCAGAGCGTAAAACCGCCCGTCGGTCACCCCTTCAACCAAATCCACGTAGCTGAATCCCCTAAAAAAAAAAAAAAAAAAAAAAAAAAAAAAAAAAAAAAATCAGAAATATAACGATGCCCTGTGCAATGGCAGAGGAACTGAAAGAGTAGCACCAGGCTGCCCCCTAGTGGTGGAAAAGCAAAATGGCACCAACATATGAATCCTAGAAAAAACAATCAGAAATCGCGAGCGTTAAAGGACGAAAGGACGGTGAAATGCCAAACTTTGCCTTGAGAACACTTTCTGCATTAGACCTGTATATTTAAAGGGGCTGTCTACTTTGGACATTTGCATCTTTTGAGCAAAATGTTCTGTAAATGTTTTTCTGCAGGGAAGGTGAAGCGCAGCACATCAGTAGTCACCTGCAATGATGTACGGGGTCTCTATTTTTGTTCACTAGAGCATGCGACAGCTTAAAGAGACAATGCACATTCAAAGGGCTAGGACATAGCATGACTTTATGATCAGTGGGGGTCCAACTTCAGAGACCCCCACTGATATGAATGAATGTGCTATAGTGCTGGTGTAATGCTGCAGCCTCTTGTCATTGGGCTGCGCAGGGAACTGCAGCCGACACAATACACTTAAATGGAGCAGATGCGGTTCCCCTGCTCAGACGAGTGGCTCTAGGACCCGTGCGGGGGTCTAACTCAGCTCTGGGACCCCTTCATTGTCAGGAGCAGTAACGTTCTTGCATGTCTGACCATCATCAACCATAACATGATGGAAGCATCTGAAACTCTAACACCCCTTCGCTTCAGGTTTGTGAACTGCCCCATATACATGAAAGATCGGGGCAGATTTATTTTTGTTCTTTAAATTAAAGGGTTATTTTCCCCTTCATAGTTGGATCTTATCATAAAGCACTGGTAGATAAGATCCACTCCTGATTTCGGCTACAAATACGGATATAAAAAAATCCCTCACCAAATACTCATGTGAATGTGGCTTTAAGGTGTTTGCGACTATCAGCTGTGTTTTCCAGAAGCAGCGCTGGTACAAAGCTTTATACAATGCTGAGCTCTACTACAGCGTTTTGGAGCAAGAATATGGCGAGAACCACTCAACTAAGTAAAGAGAAACGACCGTCCATCGTTAGTTTAAGTCATAAAAAAGTCAGTCAATCCGGAAAACTGCTAGAACCTTAAGGGTATCATCAAGTACAGTCATGGAAACCATCAAATGCTATGATCAAAATGGCTTTAACGAGGACCGCTCGAAGAAAGGAAGACCGAGAATGAGCTCTGCTGCAGAGGATAAGTTCATCAGAGTCACCAGCCTCATAAACCACTTATAAAAAGCACCTCAGATAATAGCCCACATAAATGATGCACAGACATAAGGTATCACACATATTTCAACATCTACTGTCCAGAGACAACTACAAGAAGCGGCCTTTGGTTAGGTTTCTCCAAAGAAGCTGCCACTGATGGCCACAAACAAGAAGAAGAGACCTGTATGGACCTAACACTAAGATTAGACATTAGATCACGGAAATCGGTCTGTGGTCTGAGGAGTAAAAATGTGAGAATGTTTGCACAAACCGCCAAGTGAGTGTGTTACAAGGAGAAAAAGTGAGCAGATGGTTAGTACATGACTGGTGCTGACCATGAAGCATGGAGGGAAGTTGGGATGGTGTCCAGGTGCTTAACTGGTATCAGTGTTAGTGATATATTCCAAATTTAAGGCACATTACCCAGCACGGTCACCACAGAGTTCAGCAGCCACCGCCATCCCTTGTGTTCTGCACTTATTGGAACCATCTTTTATGCTATAACAGGACACTAACCCAAAACATCCAGACTATGTACGGGTGATGTGACCAAGGAGAGGGATGGAGGCTGTATCAGAAGACATGGCCTCCACCATCACCAGCCTCAACCCAATGGAGAGAGATTGGGAACAGTTGGATGTAGAGAGAAGGCAAAGCAGCAACAAACGCTCAGCACCTCCGAGAAATCCCTTGGGACTGCTGGGAGCCTCCAGATGACATGATAAAGAATGATGAGGTGGGAAAGCTGCGGAATATCGGGGGGCACCAGAAGAAATCTAAGCTGTGACACATGGTCGGGTTTGTTCCACACGTGTTTCTTTGCTCCTTTTTTCTCATACGAGATCATTACTGGTTTTGCTGCCTTAATCTGAATCTACAATGTACACACTTCAATTAGAACAAGGAAAACCAAATTACACTGTATATCCACACAATGTGCGTGAGAAACGCTTTATAATCATGGTCTCTTTACGTCATGAAGTCGCACTGGAGGTGACCAGTCCTTTATAATTATGTATTTCTGACTATAAAGCATTTTTATAATAGGGATTTATTACAATTTTGGAGTGTTTGTTTTCTTCATCCTCTATGAAACCAATGTACACAGATTGCTGCAGAAAGAGTTTTCAGGGATTTGTCAGCGAGCTCATTCTGATGCCAGGGCCTGTAAGGCTTATCGTTTCTCTGCTGATCATCATCTCAGCTGATAAGTGATCAGAAGACAAATGATCTTTGATTTCTTTGTAAACCAACTTAACAATTGGATTATAAAACTGCCCTAACTATAGTCACTGATGACCTACTAACCGTCAAAGCCAAGCGACACTACTCTGTCCTCCTCCTCCTGCACGTGTCCTCTGCCTTTGACACACTGGACCATTCCCTTCTACTACAGATTCTCTCATCTCTGGGCATCACAGACTTTGCTTTAGCTTAAATCTCTTCATACCTAAACGACTGGACAATCAGTGTCTTTAGGCCGCTTTACACGCTGCGATCTCGCTAGTGAGATCGCTAGCGTGTGTACCCGCCTCCATCGGTTGTGCATCACAGGCAAATCGCTGCCCGTGGCGCACAACATCGCTCGGACCCATCACACTACTTACCTGCCTAGCGACGTCGCTGTGACCGGCGAACCGCCTCCTTACTAAGGGGGGCGGTTCATTCAGCGTCACAGCGACGTCACTAAACGGCCATCCAGTAGAAGCGGAGGGGCGGACATGAGCGGGACGTAACATCCCGCCCACCTCCTTCCTTATTGCGTGCAGCCACAGGTAAGGTGAGGTTCTTCGTTCCCGCGGTGTCACACACAGCGATGTATGCAGGAACGAGGAACAACATCGTACCTGTAGCAGCAACGATATTTGGGAACTTGGCTAACGTAGCTAACGAGGCCGGATGTGCGTAACGAATTCCGTGAACCCAACGACATCGCGCTAGCCATGTCGTTGCGTGTAAAGCAGCCTTTTGACTCACACCCCCCCCTCCACATCTCGCCCCATCTGTCAGTGTCCTCAAAGGTTCAGTTCTTGGACCCCTGCTTTCTCTATCTACACCTTCGGCCTGGGACAGCTCATTGAGTCGCACGGCTTCCAGTATCATCTCTATGCCGACAATACGCAGATCTACCTCTCAGGACATGACATTACCTCCCTACTAACCAGAATCCCACAGTGTCTCTGCTATTTCATCCTTTTCCTCTGCGCGATTTCAAAACAGAATTCATCATTTTTCCTCCATCTTACAACATCCCAAATAGACCTAGCCATCAAAGTCCATGGCTACTCATTCTCCCCAGTCCCGCATGTTCGCTGCCTCGGGGTGACTCAATTCTGCTCTATCCTTCAAGCCACATTTCCAAGCTTTTCCACCCCCGGAAGACTCAAAAATATTTCACAAATCCATACATTCCTTAACCAAGATTATACAAAAACACTAGTGCATGCCCTCATCATCTCCTGCTTCAACTACTGCAACCTCCTGCTCTGTGACCTCCATTCTAACTTTCTTCCACCCCTCCAATCTATCCTAAACTCTGCTGCCCGACACTTCACTGGCTTCTCATTGCCCAAAGACTCCAGTTCAAAACCCTAACCATGACCTACAAAGCCATCCGCAACCTGTCTCCTCCCTACATCTGTGACCTAGTCTCCCGATACTTAACTGCACGCAACCTCCGATCCTCACAAGATCTTCTCTCCTTCCTTCTTATCTCCTCTTCCCACAATCGCGTACAAGATTTCTTGTGTGCCTCCCCCATACTCTGGAACTCTCTGCCCCAACATATCAGACTCTCACCTACCGTTGAAAGCTTCAAAAGAAACCTGAATACTCATCTCTTCCAACAACCCTACAATATGCAGTAACCGTCATTGCACTATACCTCCGTGTGACCAGCTCTACCCTCACATACTGTATCCTCACCCATCCTCCTCAGTCCACTATACTGCTGCATGATCTGCCATCACCTACTGTACTCTCCCCCATCCCCTGTAGACTGTGAGCCCTCATGATTATTGTACTGGTCTCTATTATCTATACCCCTTTTCACTTGTAAAGGGCTATGGAATAAATGGTGCTATAATAATGAATAATGATAGCAGAGATGAGCGTGCTGATAACTCGCTCTGTAAGTACAGTGATATACAGAAGATGTCTGCGCAAAAAAGATCCACAATTTCTAATAAAACACTATTAGAAAAATGTTTCTCTAACAAAAATACACAGAGTCAAGTAATAAATGTCACATCCTTCAATGCAGAAATGCTACAGAGTTTGTGCGGCCGGGTCGGAGGCTTTACTTACCCCTCCCCCAGCTTCTGTATGAAGAGGTAACGCTTGTTTTCAATAGTGATGACCCCTCGAGAGCAGATACAGAGAGTAGACCCCATCGTGGCTCCTACATGCTGCACCCGCTGCGGAGGAAGAGATGTGGAGGGTTAGAAAGAACAGAGATGGCGTCATCCTGACAGGACACATGCAACACAAATGTCCAGCACTGTAAAAAAAACAGGAAAAAAAACAAAAAACAAATGTCATTTATTTTTTTTGCACCCCTCCCCCCAGAAATAATAAATACATACTATAATTTATATATATATATATATATATATATATATATATATATATATACACATACACATTATATATATATATATATATATATATTATATATATATACATATATATACATACATATATTATATATATACACACACACGTCGGCAGTAGAAAAAGATTACGGCTCTTTGCATGCAAAGACGAAGCGATGATGAGAAGACTGTAAAGCTCCAGACCTGATAATAAAGTGGCAAACATAAAATAATAAAATAATAATAAAAAACAACAAGTTATTAATAAAAAGACAAGATGAAGTTAGGAAAAAAAATGGAGTTTGCAGTTTTTCACATTTTTTTGCACTAGGTGTCACATGACTGCGATCACCGGGAGCCATTACTGGGGGTAGATATTCCGTGCCCGCACAATACACACCGCTCGGATGGCGGCTCCTCTCCCCGGCTCAGCCCGGTGGTGCCAGCACAGCAGCTCCTCGGATGGCGGCTCCTCTCCCCGGCTCAGCCCGGTGATGCCAGCACAGCAGCTCCTCACTCAGCCCGGAACCATCTCTGGAAACAATCAGCTGGAGGCGCCGGCTGATGACGTCATGGAAACGCGCCTCCGTCCAGAGGAGGTCATGTGATCCCGGCGTTGCTAAGATACCCAAGCCCAGTTTTCTGATTGGAGAATGTGGCGGGGCTTACTATCACACTGGAACGTCTGTGTGACTTCACGGGAAGCGAATCTTATGTATAAAGTAAAAGTAGACGTCTGGTGTATAATGAACAGAAACGGTTATCAAACATGCGCCGCGAATAAGAAGAACAACCCAATCGGCACGTTGCTTTCAGTCTCCATTGAAAAAAAAAAATGAAAGTTGTAATCTGATTGGCTGAGTAATTGAAAGCTGCAACCTGGTTGGTGGGGAAAATGAGAGCTGCCAACTGATTGGTTAGGAGAATGAAAGTTTCAGTCTGGTTGGGCAAATAAGCTGCTGTCTGATTGGTTCAGCAAATGAGAGCTGCAATCGGATTGGTTGGACATATGAGAGCTGCAATTTGATTGGTTGTGCATCTGCTCTTCTGATAGATGTGCTGCTAAGACACAGTTCACACTGTTTATCTGTGATAGACTTATCATAGTTTTCCGTAGCATTAATTCAGACACGATAGAGTAACAGGATGTCTGGCTCTGCGACCGCAGCAGACACACACCTCAGCAAAGCGCTCAGCCACCAGAATATAAACTATTCAGACCCGACACCGGTCCACACACACCGTCCCAGAGACACCAGTCCACAGACACCGGCCCACAGACACCGGTCCACACACACCGTCCCAGAGACACCAGTCCACAGACACCGGCCCACAGACACCGGTCCACACACACTGGCCCAGAGACACCGGTCCACACACACCGGTCCACACACACTGGCCCAGAGACACTGGTCCACACACACCGGTCCACACACACCGGCGCACAGACACCGGTCCACACACACCGGTCCACACACACCGGCCCACAGACACCGGCCCACAGACACCGGTCCACACATGCCGGTCCACACACACCGGTCCACACACACCGGTCCACACACACCGGCCCACACACACACCGGCCCACACACACACCGGTTCACACACACCGGCCCAGAGACACTGGTCCACACACACTGGTCCACACACACACCGGTCCACACACACCGGTCCACACACACCGGTCCACACACACCGGCCCACAGACACCGGCCCAGAGACACCGGTCCACACACACCGGCCCAGACACCGGTCCACACATACCAGTCCACAGACACCGGCCCAAACACACCGGTCCACACACACCCAGAGACACCGGTCCACACATACCGGTCCACAGACACCGGTCCACACATACCGGTCCACAAACACCGGCGCACAGACACTGGCGCACAGACACCGGTCCACACACACCGGCCCAGAGACACCGGTCCACACACACCGGCCCACAGACACCGGCCCAGAGACACCGGTCCACACACACCGGCCCAGAGACACCGGTCCACACACACCGGCCCACAGACACCGGCCCAGAGACACCGGCCCACAGACACCGGTCCACACACACCGGCCCAGAGACACCGGCCCACAGACACCGGCCCAGAGACACCGGTCCACACACACCGGCCCAGAGACACCGGTCCACACACACCGGTCCACACATACCGGTCCACACACACCGGCGCACAGACACCGGTCCACACACACCGGTCCACACACACCGGCCCACAGACACCGGCCCACAGACACCGGCCCACAGACACCGGTCCACACATGCCGGTCCACACACACTGGTCCACACACACCGGTCCACACACACACCGGTCCACACACACCGGCCCACACACACACCGGTTCACACACACCGGTCCACACACACCGGCCCACAGACACCGGTCCACACACACCGGCCCACACACACACCGGTTCACACACACCGGCCCAGAGACACTGGTCCACACACACCGGTCCACACACACACCGGTCCACGCACACCGGTCCACACACACCGGTCCACACACACCGGTCCACACACACCGGCCCACAGACACCGGCCCAGAGACACCGGTCCACACACACCGGCCCAGACACACCGGTCCACACATACCGGTCCACAGACACCGGCCCAAACACACCGGTCCACACACACCCAGAGACACCGGTCCACACATACCGGTCCACAGACATCGGCCCAGAGACACCGGTCCACACATACCGGTCCACACACACCGGCGCACAGACACTGGCGCACAGACACCGGCCCAGAGACACCGGTCCACACATACCGGTCCACAGACACTGGCGCACAGACACCGGTCCACAGACACCGGCGCACAGACACTGGCGCACAGACACCGGTCCACAGACACCGGCGCACAGACACTGGCGCACAGACACCGGTCCACACACACCGGCCCAGAGACACCAGTCCACACATACCGGTCCACAGACACCGGCGCACAGACACCGGACCAGAGACCCCACAACTCAGACCCAGAACCCTGAATAATGCAGAACGCTGCATAACATTAATTCAGCCCGATAACCTAGCATACATCGCTGGACCCCAGAGACAAAACCAAACTTAGGCCCCAAAGTTAGTTCTAATTTTTAAATAAATTCAGGGCCCAGACTGAATTTATACGCCGGACTCCAAACCACAACATTAACCCCTTCATGAGCTCTGACGTACATTTTCATAATATGTTGATAAGGAAAGTATGAAGCCGTCTTGGGAGCGGAAGCTGGTTCATACAGGCAGATGACTGCGCTGGTGCTGTAACTGCAGGGGTCACTTAACCATTTAAATGCCACTGTCAATCTCTGACAGCCCCATGTCAATTTTATGCTTGTCCTCATACTCAGCTCTGCTGTTCCAAGGTGCCTGTCTACATGCTCAGCTCAACTCTGCTTTTCCAAGGTGCCTGTTTGCATACCTAACTCTTCTGCTCATAGAGGCCTTTATACATAACCAGTTCTGCCATTGTACAAGGTGCATTGCAGCATATTCCATGCTACTGGTGCCTTCCAGCCTTTCCAGCTCTGCTGATCATATGGAGGCAACTCCCTACACGTACCACCGTGTCTGATGGCTTACATGGCAGTAAGTGGAGGCTGATGTTCCTATATGGCCACAGCATGATGAGTGACAGCTATGATGCTGATGCTCATGATGTGAGTCTATTCCTTTATGGGCCGTGTGGGGTGGTCTGTGGCCCTATCAGGGGTCTGGATCGCCTTGTCTTAGTGTGTTTATAATTGTGTAAATTAGTTTTTATGTGTCTGTATGACAATGAGCAGGAATATACACAGACAACCCGACCCACAAAGGCCCGCTCCTGACGCACCCGTTAATCAAAGTGCAGGGCAGTTCTGCAACTTTGATTAAAGGGAACCTGTCAGCAGAAATTTCGCAATAAACCTAAAAGATTCCCCTTCTGCAGCTCCTGGGCTGCATTCTAGAAAGGTTCCTGTTGTTATTGTGCCCCCTTTGAGACCTAAATAAATACTTTATAAAGTCTTACCTTTTTGTATGCAAATGTTTTTTATGGTCACGGGGGCGGGCTGTCTTGCGTCCGTTATTCGCCTCCTGCCGCTTTACGCCGTCCCCTATTGCTCATTTCCATACATGAGGACGCCGCCCAGTGCTCCCGAGGTCTCATGCATGCCCAGTGGCACTATCGCGGGATAGCACTGTGTAAAGCGTGACCGCTGGTGAGGTGATTGCGCAGGCGCGAGATTATGGGCGGCGCTTTGATTGTCATCAGCAGCATCATCCAAGTACCCGCCCATAATCTCGCGCCTGCGGTAATAGGTGACGTGGGTTCATATGGCCAGTGCTTGCGCATAACAGTGGAGACAGTGGGAAAAGCGCAGGCATGACATTATGGGTGGGTACTTGGATGACGCTGCTGATGACAATCACAGCGCCGCCCATAATCTCGCGCCTGCGCAATCACCTCACCAGCGGTCACGCTTTACACAGTGATGTCCCGCGAGAGTGGCACTGGGCATGCGCGAGACCTCGGGAGCACTGGGCGGCGTCCTCATGTATGGAAATGAGCAATGGGGGACGGCGAACAGCGGCAGGAGGGCGAATAACGGACGCAAGACAGCCCGCCCCCATGACCATAAAAAAACATTTGCATACAAAAAGGTAAGACTTTATAAAGTATTTATTTAGGTCTCAAAAGGGGCACAATAACAACAGGAACCTTTCCAGAATGCAGCCCAGGAGCTGCAGAGGGGGAAGCTTTTAGGTTTAGTGTGAAATCTCTGCTGACAGGTTCCCTTTAAAGATATTTCAGCAACTAAGCATCCGATCTTCCTATAACAGCTATGCCTGCACTCAGCATCATAGTGCCAGCATGACACTGCCTGCACCGTATATAGCAAAATCCTGCTGGGTGGTTCCCTTTAACTGGTCAGGATCATGTGACCTCCTTCAGCCTATGAGCTGCCGCTTTCCGTGCTGGCGGCTGTTACTATCTATCCATCAGGAAGTGTTGCTGTAGACACAATAGTTCTGATACATTCGGTCTCTAGGACCCTGCGGACGCTGCAGCCGGAGGCGGTGATCACGTGATGATGAGGATGTTCAGTGAAGTATCAGGAGGAGGAAGGCGATGAGCGATCAGTGAGCGGCGGCAGCGGTGATGGCGGGGGCGCTGTGGCTGGTGCTGGCGGTGGTGGGGGGCTCCCTGTGCCCCCTGGTGGTGAGTATGAACAGTTCTGCACCTGTGTAATCCCTGTGTATCAGTCTCCGCCTGTCTCTATCTCTGCTGCTGTCAGTGAATGGGAACTTTACATCCAGACAGAAAGTAAAAAAAAAAAGACTGTCCGGAGCTTCACAGCGCGGGGGTCGTCACAGTGTGTCAGGAGTCAGCGCCCCCGGGACCACGCAGGAAAGTCACTGACACGACGCCCAGCACATGTAGGGTTAATGTACAGCACCCGCCGGGGGAAGGTTTAATTGTTTGTGATCTAGTAGTGTTTCTATATCTGTCTAGCCTGAAATGGCTGATAACAGGGAGCAATAGGGGGGACAGGGACTATGCTGGGGGCAGATTGGGGGCTGCACAAGGGGGATGTATCGTGAGGGGAGGATGTGGCGAATAGGGGTATGGGGGCTATACCAATGGGGGAGCGGGGAATATAGTGTGGGGGGGGGGCAGTGTCTATACAGAGAGTGGTATGGGCACTAAACCAGGGGCAGTGGGGGCTGCACTGGGGGGAGGGGGTGCAACAGGGGGAGCGGGGGCTGCACTGGGGGGAGGGGGTGCAACAGGGGGAGCGGGGGCTGCACTGGGGGGGGTGCAATGGAGGAGCAGGGGCTGCACTGGGGGGGGGGGTGCAACAGGGGGAGCAGGGGCTGCACTGGGGGGGGTGCAACAGGGGGAGCAGGGGCTGCACTGGGGGGGTGCAACAGGGGGAGCGGGGGCTGCACTGGGGGGGGACAAGGACTATATTGGGGGCTGCACAGGGAGGGTACCGTGAGGGGTGGATGTGGCGAATACGGGTATGGAGGCTATACCAGAGGGGGAGCGGGGACTATGCAGAGAGTGGTACAGGGGCTAAACCTGGGGGGGTGCAACAGGGGGAGCGGGGGCTGCACTGGGGGGAGGAGGTAACTGGGACTATATTGGAAGGGGTGTAACTGGGGGGAGCAGGGGCTGCATCGGGGGGGGTTGACTGAGACTATATTGGAAGAGGGGGGGGTAACTTGGACTATATTGGAAGGGTCTGTATCGGGAGGGGGGGCAGGGACTATACTGAAGGTTGGGGAGGTGGAGGGGGGGGCACGGCGTTGGTGTGATCTGACACTGATTGGCCATATCCTTACCCTGCACGGTTCTGATCCGTTACCTCCTCTGCGCTCCTCTCCTGTGTCCTGCAGGTCTGCGGAGACCAGTCCTTCACCATTGACTACAGCAGGGACTGTTTCCTGAAGGACGGGAGATGTTTCCGCTACGTCTCGGGCAGCATCCACTATTCCCGGATCCCCGCCAGCTACTGGAGAGACCGGCTGCTGAAGATGTACATGGCCGGGCTGAACGCCGTACAAGTGTAAGAGGTTTTCCTAAATGTTGCAGTCTGGGTGACTCCAGGTGACCTCCATAGATCCAAAAACTGTTTGGAGGCTCAGTGATGTGTAAGATGCGATTGCCCCAGTCTTCGCAGTTATCAGCCGCTGTGTTAAGCTGGTGTCACACACAGCGACAACGACAACGACGTCGCTGCTACGTCACCATTTTCTGTGACGTTGCAGCGACGTCCCGTCGCTGTCGCTGTGTGTGACATCCAGCAACGACCTGGCCCCTGCTGTGAGGTCGCCGCTCGTTGCTGAATGTCCAGCTTCATTTTTTGGTCGTCGCTCTCCCGCTGTGAAGCACATATCGCTGTGTGTGACAGCGAGAGAGCGACAAAATGAAGCGAGCAGCGAGCAGGAGCCGGCGTCTGGCAGCTGCGGAAAGCTGTAACCAGCGTAAACATCGGGTAACTAAGGGAAGACCTTTCCCTGGTTACCCGATATTTACCTTAGTTACCAGCCTCCGCCGCTCTTGCTGCTAGTGCCGGCTCCTGCTCTCTGCACATGTAGCGACGTTATGATCGCTGCTTCTGCTGTCTTTGACAGCTAAGCAGCGATCATAACAGCGACTTACAAGGTCGCTGTTACGTCACCAAAAATGGTGACGTAACAGCGACGTCGTTGTCGCTGTCGCTTAGTGTGAACCCAGCTTTACTGTGTACCTGTCGCTCTCTAGGTACGTGCCCTGGAACTTCCATGAGCCTCAGCCCGGGGTGTTTAACTTCCGGGGGGACCACGATCTGGAACATTTCCTGAACCTGACCATGGAGCTGGGGCTTCTGGTGATCATGAGGCCGGGGCCTTATATCTGTGCGGAGTGGGACATGGTAAGGAGCCGAATTGCGATCATTTTCTGGGAGAAATACTGCATTTTCTGGAGCAATTTCAAGGGTGCCAACACTTTCGCACATGCCTGTAATAAGCGACGCTGACTTCTTGTTGACGTACTTAGCCAGATGATATCTTAGATTTTGCTTCCTATAAATTCAATGTCGGGACTTTCCATGGCTTTGAAATAAAAGGTGCTTTTCTGTGTTTGACTGTACATGAGGTCACTGCGCGGACCTTCTGCTGTTACATGCAGCAGTTATAAACAAGCAGAGCTGCAGTGTAAAGCATGGTGGGAGAGAGCGCAGCAGCCGGAGCCTCGCATTAATTTCAGATTTCTTATCCCCTTTTATTAAAGGGGATGGGACCGGCTCAGGTCCCCCTCCAATCAGCTCTTTCAGGGACCGGGGGGATAATTCTAGCACTGAAGCCTCTTCTTTAGCAATAATTGTCACTCGGGGCAGTCATCTCTACGGCTTCATGCGGTTGCTGATGTTTTTTCTATTAGGGCGGACTCCCGGCCTGGCTGCTGAACAAGAAGGATATCCGCCTGCGTGCCTCCGATCCAGGTCGGTATAAAAGCGGAGAATTGGGGGGAGATGTTTGCTTATTGTTATTTTTACTGCTGTATAATGAGTCCAGTGGGAGGAGCTTCTTGACAGCGGTCACTGTGCTCCGCCCACTGGACTCCTAAAGCCAAAAACGAGCAGAAGTTTACACGAAAGAAAAAAAGTATAGTTATCATGTCTTCTACATCAATCTGCTCTGTCTGTAACATGATGGCCACGGATAAGACTGCGCCAAAACACCACGGGGCAGACTTCTTACATTCTTAGGGCAGGCACACAGTGTCTCCACCATCTCTGGGCTGGAGTATAATGTCATACACTTTCTGGGGTACCGTTAATAAAGTGACGTGGCCACACCCCCTTTCCTCTAAGTCCCACCCACTTTTGGGGAACTTGCTGGCGTTTAATTCCCTCAGACATCTGAGCTTTTCTTTCTATGTTCAGCAGAGGATTGGCTGCAGCGCTGCGTCTGCCCCTCTCTCTGAATGCAGCCTGAGGACGCGTTGCTGGGATTGTGCGCAATTTCTTACGTTTTCTCTCTATAAGGCCCTGTGTGCATGAGACTTCAGTATAACTGATGAGCCCCTTCTGTTTCCAGACTACCTGGAAGCTGTGGACTCGTGGCTCTCCGTCCTGCTCCCCAAGATACGGCCACGTCTGTACAACAACGGTGGAAATATAATCACTGTCCAGGTAAAGGCGATCAGCTCCCATTCAACCATTTATTTTTTTTTTTTTATTTTTTATTTTTTTTTTTTTTATAAATTATATTCATACCTCTTATAATTTTTGCTGATGGAGCGATCGCACGCTGACATACCAATTCCCATCAGACCCTCTTGACATTTCATGATGGAAGCGGGGCCATTGTGTTACCATATCAGCAGGGTGCCTTCTTAGGCTATGTGCCCACGCTGCGGATTTTGCCGCGGATTTTGCCGCGGATTTACTGCGGATTTCCCGAAAATCTGCAGCAGCGGCACTTCCAAGCCATTTCAATGGCATTTTGAAATGCTGTGTCCATGCTGCGGATTTTTCCGCTGCGGATTTGCCGCGGATTTTGATGCGGAAAAATCTGCAGCATGTCAATTATTTGTTGCGGATTTTGGTGCGGATTTGGGTATAGAATGGGGAAAAAAAAAAAAATCCGCATCAAAATCCGCGGCAAATCCGCGGGTGCGGATTTGCCGCAAAAGTCGCGGATTTTCATGCAGAAAAATCCGCAGGTACATTCTACCGTGGACACATAGCCTTAAGGCCCTGTGCCCACACTGCGGATTTTGACGCAGATTTTCAGAAATCTGCATGTCCATTGTGAAGCCAGCAAAGTCTGAGAATTCTGAAGTGCTGTGCCCACGTTGCTTATTTTTCCCTTCCGTATTTGGTGCAGATTTGGTGCAGAAAAAATGAAATCTGCACCAAATACGCAAGGGAAAAATACTCAACGTGGGCACAGCACTTCAGAATTCTCATAGACTTTGCTGGATTCACAATGGACATGCAGATTTCTTAAAATCCGCGTTAAGATACACAGTGTGGGCACAGGGCCTTACTCTTGTGTAGCCAGAGTTTTGTAGGAGGCAATTGTTTAATAAAGAATATATTTAATGTTGTATTTTTTAAAAAATAAATAAGAAAAATTAAAAAAAAAATTCTAACCCTCCCATTTTTGAATAAAAATCCAGACATATCTTCTATTCCTATGTCCATCAATGTCCATCAAAGTCCAATCTATCAAAATAAAAAAGTGATAAAATAATTAAAATTCCCTTATAGTTAATGCTGTAAAGGGAACCAAAAATGAAATGCCATTTTTTTTATTTTATAGATGCCAGTCAAAAAACAATGCAATTAAAAAGCAGCAATCAGCATCTTTCATTACATTTTATATGGCTATGGTTGATGGAAAAATTTAAAAATGAGCATTTTTAATATATAATTTATTTTTTTATTATAATGTATGTTAATTTTATTTTTTTCCCCTTTAAATTCTAAGCTTTGTTGTCCACGCCACCTCTTACATTTCATTGCCAAATTCCTTTACGACACTTCTACATTTTTTTTTTTCTTTTTTCTTTCTTGTGAAATTGTAGTCACTTGTGGAGCCATTAGAGGCCGCACTAGTGCTTGCGGAGCCTCTTGTGCCGTCAGATGGAGGACATTGGGATCTAATAACCTCCCTTATGTCGTCCTCCAATTCAAAAAATAAAACAATGATGGTGCGCAAATTTCTGGCAGAGTCTTAAGGCCCCGTCACACACAGAGATAAATCTTTGGCAGATCTGTGGTTGCAGTGAAATCATGGACATTTGTTCCATTTGTACACAGCCACAAACCTGCCACTGATTGTCCACAATTTCACTGCAACCACAGATCTGCCGCAGATTTATCTCTGTGTGTGACAGGGCCTTTAGGTTGTGTTCACAAAGAGGGGTTTTATGGTTGGAGCAAATCCTCTCCAAGAAATGCTTAAAAAATGCTTGGAAAACCTTTTCTGTTAATTTCTATGGGAAATCTAATTTGTTGCTCATAAATTCAGTTTTGTTTTTTTTTTTTTTCCCTGCTTCAGATTTTTAAAGGACGCCTTTTGTAAAAAATAAATAAGAAGACAAGGTGCATTTTAGTTGTGGTGTGTTTTTTTTTTTGTTTGTTTTTTTTTTGCTTGTTTTGGTGGAATCTGCTCTTTGGCAGTGTCTCAGTAAACAGCTGCAACAAAGGAAAAAAACTTTCAAAAACTTTGTAAACTCTTTAAAAAAAAAAAAAAGGTAAACTCTCCCAAAAAAGGGGCATTTACTGAAGCACTTGAAAAACCTGCTTGAATTTTTTTTTTTTTTTTTTTTAACCGGCTCAAAGAAACTTCTATGTGAACAGAGCCTTCAAAAATGCCCCCAAAATAATTAACCCTTTAAGCCTGCGTGATCCTCCGCTGCAGGTTTCGCGCTTCTGTCGCATCTGCCTAACGCTCTTGTGATCCTGCAGGTGGAGAACGAGTACGGGAGCTTCGCGGCCTGTGATTTCGGGTACATGCGCCACCTCCACGCCGTGTTCCGCCTGTTCCTGGGAGACGACGTTGTGCTCTTCACCACGGATGGGAACGCTGATTACTTTCTGAAGTGCGGCACCCTGCAGGATCTCTACACCACGGTGGACTTCGGCCCCGGTCAGTGATCAATATTACTTCTAGGTGTCTCAGTTTCTTCTTCGCTCTGCCTCCTTTTTTGGGGTGGGGACTGCACAGATCAATGCTCCATAGCTCTAGGACTCTGTACCTGAAGGTAACAGTACCCCCCCATATGACGGGAGACCCCACACTCGGGGCTGTACTGTATTTCGGTACCTGAAGTTTATTATCGTGATCCTGTGTTTTTTTTTTTTTTTTTTTTTTATTTATTTATTTATTTTTTTTTTTTTTATTTTATAAAAGGGTCGTCCAGAGCTGGGATATTGATGACCTAAACATGGGGGATGTCCTCCATATCAGATGGGGGTCTTACACCCTGCTCCCCCATAATCAGTGGTCTGCAGCTGCTGAATGTGAACAGTATCCAGAACAGCACAGCGCCATGCAGCATGTAGTGGTCGTTCTCTGTACTGCAGCTCCGTCCCTATTGAAGTGAATGGAGCTGCAGCACTCGGTTTATGGAGCCGTCCTGACTCTGTATGTCCGGGTGTCTCGGGGCCGCACACAGCTGATCACATGTGACGTCAGGTGTCTGACCCTCCACCAATCTGATACTGATGCCCTATCTAATCATGGACACTCCCTTTTAATAATCCTAAAATCAGCAGCTATGCCTTTCCTTTTCTCACATTTTCAAGATCTCTGTTTGCTGTCAGTGAACGAGAAAATATATTTTCATCCAGAGTCTAAAACTCGTACAAAACCGCACATATTGGATGAATGATGGCCATACTGCCGCTTTTTGGAGGGAAGAGGCCAGTTTTGTTACGGTGGTATCTCCTTTCTCTCCTGCCAGAAAAGTTGGGCACATGAAATATTAACATGTCAAATTGTCCTGGAGGTCTCTCACCGCATCCTCGCTGCACGGATAACTCGTGCACGCTCGGCCTGAGCATGTATATGTATGGGGAATCGGGAAAAGCTTTGTTGACCAAATATGGCCCCTTAATTCTTCACAGCTGAGGGTTTGTTACAATTTGTATCCAGCCCATCCTCTGTGTTCTGCACATCGCCGTGCACTCTCTCCTGTCCGGATAGTTACATATTACCTGGATTGATACATTGTAACTCTAGACAATTAAAAAAAAAAAAAAAAAAAAGGCCCATCAATGCAGGGGGCTGCCAAGAGGACTCCTTTTGGCACATTGCTGGGTGCATAGCAGCCTATGGAGACATTTAGCATGTTGACCATCTGATATATGGGGGGTGTCTGGGACCTGAACCCATCTCTGGACCTCGGTCCTCTGTGATGGTCGCCCTTACCCCTTTTTCCAAATTCCCTTTTATCAGAATTCCCACTGGACGACTCCTCTCCATCCTCGCCGGCGCCAGATGGGGTCCAATTCCAGAGATTGATACTTGTCCTGCCGGTTGGACATTTACATGGGTACACCATAACCTCCTGAGATGGCACCACCCCTGTGACCTCCGAGTGTTGGATTTATTGCATATACAGTGGATGGAGATTAATTTATTGCGTATGGGTTTTTGTCTTTCAGTGGATAATGTCACCAAAGCCTTTGAAGCGATGCGCAGATATCAGCCCCGAGGACCCCTGGTAATGTCGTCACTTCTATATGGTGCAGTGATAACGGACTGTACGGCAGGATAATAGATATCATTGGTCGTATCAGGGACATGTGACCACGGCAGATACATAGGGTCCAGCTGTATACGGACCCCCGAGCTCCCACTTATAATGTAATGATACACACTAGATGACCCTCTGCACACCCCTCTATTTTGGTGGGCTCTTAGGACATGTAATGTGTATGAGGGTCCCCCGACTCTTTCCCCTGAAACCAACAAAATGTAGGGACATTGAATTACACCCATCATCCATAGGAGATAACGCACGGCCCGAAGAGTCTGGCAGCAGCTCGTTTCCCTCCTCCCGTCCTGAACACATGCACGCTCGTCAGAGATCAGCGCATATATATATATATATATATATAATTATAATGGGGGGAGGTCTTGCTGGCTCCACTGTGGGTCTTATTTGGGGACTGTCCTTGTTCTTGTCTGTACTAATCGGAGCCTCTGCCGCAGGTGAACTCTGAGTATTACACGGGCTGGCTGGATTATTGGGGGGAGAAGCACGCGGTGACCCCCTCGGACACTGTGAGCCGGGGTCTGCAGGCCATCCTGGAGAGCGGCGCCAGCGTGAACATGTAAGGGGGGGTGTAGAGCACGATCCGGGGACTGGATATCGGTCACTGATATCACTCACTGCTGCCCCCTGGTGGTCTCTTTCAGGTACATGTTTGAGGGCGGCACCAACTTTGGCTACTGGAACGGTAAGAGATGAAAATGTGATCTGACTTATTGCTATTCCCTAAATGCTGCAACTATGATCGTAACGCGGCCAACCTGATATGACATATTCCCCCTTGTGCTACTGAATGTGCTGTGCGCCCTGGAGACATGGACTCCACAAGGTCTATGACGCGTCCTATGCGATCCGGCGTCACGCAGAGCCGCTCACTTCTGTTTCTGATAACGTTACGACGCCACACACTTGCCGAGACCCAGAGCATGGACGGCGGGTATCGAGTGTGCGGGGTCTTAACGTTATCGGCACCGCTCCCTTCTGATGTGACAGCGCGTGGCTCTGGCTGGAGCTGGGTAACCTCCATAAGTCTGGCCTCCGTGGATCAGACTGGTCTCTAGATTCACTAAATCTCATCCTGATTGATCATCTGCTGGAAAAACAAGTCTTCACCTTGAACTCGTGCTCATGCACCTTGCACCATTCCTGACCGGCCATTATCTGAGGCACGGCCATTGTGGCCATGAAGGGGGTACTGGGTCTGTACAATGTTTAAGCTGGTGGCATGAATAACATCCTCGTGACCCCAGAACGTCACCCATCACTCTGCCCCCGATGACTCGACTTCCTCTTATTGGGCATCCTGGTAAGTGATTCACCCGGCCGTCCACATGATGGAAAATGTGATCCATCCAACCGAGCGCCTTTATCCATCACTCTGTGGTCCACTTTTGATCACATACCTATTACAGGTACGGTCAACAGTGCACAGGGCTCAGTACGGGTTCTCTGCAGCCCTGTATGCGGGAAACTGTGACTACATGCTCGGGTGCTCAGTACTGGTAACTAGTGATGAGCGGGCACTACCATGCTCAGGTGCTCAGTACTGGTAACTAGTGATGAGCGGGCACTACCCTGCTCGGGTGCTCAGTACTGGTAACTAGTGATGAGCGGGCACTACCATGCTCAGGTGCTCAGTACTGGTAACTAGTGATGAGCGGGCACTACCATGCTCGGGTGCTCAGTACTGGTAACTAGTGATGAGCGGGCACTACCATGCTCGGGTGCTCAGTACTGGTAACTAGTGATGAGCGGGCACTACCATGCTCGGGTGCTCAGTACTGGTAACTAGTGATGAGCGGGCACTACCATGCTCAGGTGCTCAGTACTGGTAACTAGTGATGAGCGGGCACTACCATGCTCGGGTGTTCGGTACTCAGAACTAGTGATGAGCGGGCACTACCATGCTCGGGTGCTCAGTACTGGTAACTAGTGATGAGCGGGCACTACCATGCTCGGGTGCTCAGTACTGGTAACTAGTGATGAGCGGGCACTACCATGCTCAGGTGCTCAGTACTGGTAACTAGTGATGAGCGGGCACTACGATGCTCAGGTGCTCAGTACTGGTAACTAGTGATGAGCGGGCACTACCATGCTCGGGTGCTCAGTACTGGTAACTAGTGATGAGCGGGCACTACCATGCTCGGGTGCTCAGTACTGGTAACTAGTGATGAGCGGGCACTACCATTCTCAGGTGCTCAGTACTGGTAACTAGTGATGAGCGGGCACTACCATGCTCGGGTGCTCAGTACTGGTAACTAGTGATGAGCGGGCACTACCATTCTCAGGTGCTCAGTACTGGTAACTAGTGATGAGCGGGCACTACCATGCTCAGGTGCTCAGTACTCGTAACTAGTGATGAGCGGGCACTACCATGCTCAGGTGCTCAGTACTGGTAACTAGTGATGAGCGGGCACTACCATGCTCAGGTGCTCAGTACTGGTAACTAGTGATGAGCGGGCACTACCATGCTCGGGTGCTCAGTACTGGTAACTAGTGATGAGCGGGCACTACCATGCTCGGGTGCTCAGTACTGGTAACTAGTGATGAGCGGGCACTACCATGCTCGGGTGCTCAGTACTGGTAACTAGTGATGAGCGGGCACTACCATGCTCGGGTGCTCAGTACTGGTAACTAGTGATGAGCGGGCACTACCATGCTCGGGTGCTCAGTACTGGTAACTAGTGATGAGCGGGCACTACCATGCTCGGGTGCTCAGTACTGGTAACTAGTGATGAGCGGGCACTACCATGCTCGGGTGCTCAGTACTGGTAACTAGTGATGAGTGGGCACTACCATGCTCGGGTGCTCAGTACTGGTAACTAGTGATGAGCGGGCACTAGCACACGAGCATGGTAGTGATTGCTCATCACTAATGATAATTCCTGTTATTGGGCCCATTGTGTGCACGTTTCTGATGAGTACTAATTGTAATTGTTTTCTATCTGTAGGGGCTGATTTTTCTAAGGTGTATAAGCCGATCACCACCAGCTACGACTACGATGCTCCTCTTACCGAGGCCGGGGACCCTACGGATAAATTATTGGCGATCCGTTCAGTGATTAGTAAGGTAAAGGCTGTAGATCATTGTAGCAGATATAGAAGCTGTGAGACACGTGGAGGCTGCTGGATTCAGCGAGATTCTCCAATACAACTGCTAATAGCTCATTAGTAGTATTATTAATAATAATATTATTATTATTATTATTATTATTATAATTTTTTTGTTACATAAAACCAGAAAATCCCTTTAATATCTCTGTGCAGCTTCAGGTTTTTTATGGCCTGATGGCAACAAATAAGACATTTATACCGTTAAGTAATATTTATTCATTTATATAGCGCTATTAATTCCGCAGCGCTTTACATACATTGGCAACACTGTCCCCATTGGGGCTCACAATCTAAAGTCCCTATCTGTATGTCTTTGGAGTGTGGGAGGAAACCGGAGAACCCGGAGGAAACCCA
This sequence comes from Anomaloglossus baeobatrachus, assembly GCF_048569485.1. NCBI lineage: Eukaryota > Metazoa > Chordata > Amphibia > Anura > Aromobatidae > Anomaloglossus > Anomaloglossus baeobatrachus. The sequence continues at coordinate 19,835,010 of NC_134359.1, forward strand.
CGCAAACACGGGGAGAACATACAAACTCCTTGCAGATGGTGTGCTTGGTGGGATTAGAACCCAGGACCCCAGCGCTGCAAGACTGCAGTGCTAACCAGTGAGCCACCGCAAGACTGCAGTGCTAACCACTGAGCCACCGCAAGACTGCAGTGCTAACCAGTGAGCCACCGCAAGACTGCAGTGCTAACCACTGAGCCACCGCAAGACTGCAGTGCTAACCACTGAGCCACCGTAAAGTGTCTTATAGGGATTGTCCAGGAATAATGAAAAAAATCTATCTGCTTTCTTCCAAAAACTGCTCCCACATTTATAAGAAGTGTCTGCTTGCTTCATGTGTATGGGGCTGACGTGTAAACCTCGTACATCCGGATCACAGGCCTCGACTGTGGTTTTTAATTCCAATATAAAGTTTTAATTTTTTATTTTTTTTTTTTCCTCTTTAGTTCCAGCCGGTGCCGATAGGACCTGTTCCGCCTCCAACTCAAAAGTTTGCATACGGTTTCGTCACACTCAGAAAGGTGAGTACGTGCAATACGTCTGGCACAGTATGGCCGCACACAGCTACATGAGATGACCGATGTCGTCTTCCGGTTCAGGTTGGAGATCTCGTGGATCTGTTGGATTTTCTGTCACCCTCGGACCCTTTCGTCACTCAGTACCCAATCACCTTTGAGGATGTGAAGCAGGTGACTTCTATACGTGTCATGTATCAGTCATTATCATCATTTATCAGGATTGTGATGGTATTTTTTATTTTTTTTTCTACGTTCATCAGTATTTTGGATTCATGCTGTACCGGACCGGTCTGACCGGGGATGTCCCTGACCAGACTCCTCTGTCATCAGTAGCAAATGGAGTCCATGACCGGGGTTATGTGTCAGTTGGTGGGGTAAGAGATGTCTACATCACTCCTGATGTGCAATTATCTGCACTGTCCCTTATTCCTGCGCTCCTGTGTCTGTGGAGCGCATGTTCAGAAGCCACAGCATGGAGGGCATTATATAGCAGTGCTGAGCAGTGTAGCTGTGAATCCAGCTCTGGAGTGAGAAACACTAGAAAGCAGCAGCATGGAGGACATTATACAGCAGTGTAGCTGTGAATCCAGCTCTGGGGTGAGAAACACTAGAAAGCAGCAGCATGGAGGACATTATACAGCAGTGTAGCTGTGAATCCAGCTCTGGGGTGAGAAACACTAGAAAGCAGCAGCATGGAGGACATTATACAGCAGTGTAGCTGTGAATCCAGCTCTGGGGTGAGAAACACTAGAAAGCAGCAGCATGGAGGACATTATACAGCAGTGTAGCTGTGAATCCAGCTCTGGGGTGAGAAACACTAGAAAGCAGCAGCATGGAGGACATTATACAGCAGTGTAGCTGTGAATCCAGCTCTGGGGTGAGAAACACTAGAAAGCAGCAGCATGGAGGACATTATACAGCAGTGTAGCTGTGAATCCAGCTCTGGGGTGAGAAACACTAGAAAGCAGCAGCATGGAGGACATTATACAGCAGTGTAGCTGTGAATCCAGCTCTGGGGTGAGAAACACTAGAAAGCAGCAGCATGGAGGACATTATACAGCAGTACTGAGCGGTGTAGCTGATAATCCAGCTCCGAATCATATAAACAATAGAAAGTAGCAACATGGAGGACATTATACAGCCATACTGAGCATGATGGCTCTTAATCTAGCCCGAACAATGACATGAACAATAGAAAGCAGCATGGAGACCTTATACAGGAGTACTGAGCAGTGTAGCTGTAAACCCATTTCTGAATCCTATAAATACTCGAAAGCAGCAGCACGGAGGACATTATACAGCCGTACTGAGCATAGTAGCTGTGAATTTAGCCCGAAGAATGATATGAACAATAGAAAGCAGCAGAATGGAGGACATTATACAGCAGTGTAGCTGTGAATCCAGGTCTGGGGTAAGAAACACTAGAAAGCAGCAGCATGGAGGACATTATACAGCCGTACTGAGCAGTGTAGCTGTGAATCTAGCCTGAAGAATGACATGAACAATAGAAAGCAGCAGAATGGAGGACATTATACAGCAGTACTGAGTGGTGTAACTGTGAATCCAGCTCTAAGAATGAGAAAAACACTTACTACAAAGCAGAAGAATGCAGGAAATTATACAGCAGTGTAGTTGTGAGTTCTCCAGTATTGTGAGATAATACACTCACTAGGAAGCAGCAGCATGGTGTGTGTCTCTGTCTGTGTTTCACTTTGCTCCTCCCGTCTTTCCATAGACTTCAATAGGCAGCTGTAATCTGGTCCCTCAGTGAGCAGACAGTGTGCCTTCTTATGACTAGGTGGATTGCAGTGTTCTACAGTGAATGATGGGCTCGGGAGTCCGGGGTGCAGTGATAGCCCAGTGGCTTTGTGATTCGGGTCACCAGATCCTTCTCCCCGGACCTCATCTCTCGGGGCAGAGCCGGCCGGTTACGCTGCAGACTGAGGCCGAGTTCACACCTTGCTGCTTCACTTTCAGCCTCCTCTCGTGTGCAGAGATATGACACCGCTGTTTGTTTACCATTTACTGTTTATTTTGCAGCACTTTTTCGGCGTGCTGGAAAGGGACGGCGTAAAGGACGTAAATGTGACGGGGAAGGAGGGACAATGGCTGGACGTGTTAGTTGAAAATATGGGAAGGATAAATTACGGCAGCGATCTCAAAGACTTCAAGGTAAAGACGGTGACAAAGCGAGAAAATCACCGCATAGTGATACCCGGGGTGTTATATATCTGACCTCACTCCACAGGGGCTGATAGGAAACCTGACGCTGGGGGGAGAGCTGCTGCAGAACTGGGTGCTGTATCCCCTAAATATCGACGGCCCAATTTCCCAAGGGTGGCCGCACATCATGGCCGACCACATGCGGAAGACAGCGCAGACCGAGAGCAGGACGGGGCCGGCCATCTACAGCGGGACCTTAACCGTCACCGACATCGGAGACACCTACCTGAAACTGCCCAAATGGACAAAGGTGAGAAACGGGCAGGAAAAGGTCACCGCACAATCCTGCCCTGAAATACTCTGTGCTGCTGGGACCCTGCTCCCTCCATGTAACTGTCCTCACTATTATATGTGGACAGGGCACTGCCTCCAACAAGATCAGCACAATCTTCTGCTGCTGCAGGCAATCGGATCCTTTTGTCATTGTTGTATCCAGTAACTGCACCAGCAGAATAGTGAGTGCAGCTCTGGAGAATAATACAGGAGGTAACTTAGGATCAGTAAATGTACACAGTGGCTGGACCAGCAGAATAGTGAGTGCAGCTCTGGAGTATAATACAGGAGGTAACTCAGGATCAGTAATGAATGTACACAGTGACTGCACCAGCAGAATAGTGAGTGCAGCTGTGGAATATAATACAGGAGGTAACTCAGGATCAGTAATGTAATGTATGTACACAGTGACTGCACCAGCAGAATAGTGAGTGCAGCTCTGGAGTATAATAGAGGAGGTAACTCAGGATCAGTACAGGATAAGCAATGTAATGTACACAGTGACTGCACCAGCAGAATAGTGAGTGCAGCTGTGGAGTATAATTCAGGAGCTAACTCAGGATCAGTTATGTATGTACACAGTGACTGCACCAGCAGAATAGTGAGTGCAGCTCTGGAGTATAGTACAGGATCAGTAATGTATATACACAGTGACTGCACCAGCAGAATAGTGAGTGCAGCTCTGGAGTATAGTACAGGATCAGTAATGTATATACACAGTGACTGCACCAGCAGAATAGTGAGTGCAGCTCTGGAGTATAATACAGAACATGTAATGTAATATAGCATTTGTTGTATTTCTTCTCCAGGGTCAGGTGTGGATAAACGGCTTCAATCTGGGACGGTACTGGCCCGAACGAGGGCCACAAGTAACCCTTTATGTGCCAGGCAGTATTCTGAGCTCCTCGCAGGTGAATAACATCACAGTGCTGGAGCTGGAGAAGGCCGCGGATCAGCTTCTAGTCATGTTCCTGGACAGACCCATACTGAATGGGACTTTTGTGAGAAATTGAGTAGTAATTGTGGACTATTATGAAAGTTTTCTGCTCGGTCGTGATCGGACGGACCACGGCTGCATTCTGTGAAACGACGGCATCAATGAAAAAACGTGTTACTGTAAAGCTGCTGCCACCTCCGGAGCGTGAGATCCAGGACTGTCCGAGCCGGGGCCGGGTCATCCCGGGCGGCAGCGACACTTCTATAATGATTAATGTGAATCGCCTTCTTCTGGGATCGTCACTCCTCATCTGCTTTGTAATCTTCTTTACCTCTTGCATCACACACCTCACTGTATAGAAATCAATGCCATTAAAGTGACACTTCCACCTGTCATTGAATCGCTCTGTCCTTTTTTATTATCTGTTACCTTTTCACATAGAAAATACCTCCCTGTAGCTAATTGGAAACCATCATCAGGCAGGTTAGCTGCTGCTGCTGTTGACGGATCTTACTGTGCTTTTATTTATATTCTAAGAGCTGCTGATAAACACAAGAACATTGAGTATATAAAGTGTTACTCTGCGGATGTTCAAGTGTTAAAATGTGAGTTTGATTTTTGGAATTAATACCATGAAGGTGACTGGAGGGTGATAAAGTGTTAATCGAGACCTCATTATACAAAAAAAGAGAATTTTGTTTACTTACCGTAAATTCTTTTTCTTATAGTTCCGTATTGGGAGACCCAGACCATGGGGTGTTTTAGCTTCTGCCTCCGGAGGACACACAAAGTACTACACTAAAAAGTGTAGCTCCTCCCTCTGAGCATATACACCCCCTGGATAACCAGATCTAGCCAGTTTAGTGCAAAAGCTGAAGGAGAATAGCCACCCACAAGTAAAGACAGAGCAAAAACCGGAACAACCGGAGACTCTGTCCACGACAACAGCCGGTGATAACACATGGAACAAGAAACTGCCAACAGGCAACAGGGAGGGTGCTGGGTCTCCCAATACGGAACTATAAGAAAAAAAATTTACGGTAAGTAAACAAAATTCTCTTTTTCTTTATCGTTCCTATGGGAGACCCAGACCATGGGACGTCTCAAAGCAGTCCATGGGTGGGAATAACCAGAAAACTGAGAAGTAGGCGGAGCCTAACTTCACAAATGGGCGACAGCCGCCTGAAGGATGCGTCTGCCCAAGCTCGCATCTGCCGAAGCATGAGCATGCACTTGGTAGTGCTTTGAAAAGGTATGCAGGCTAGTCCAAGTGGCAGCCTGACAGACCTGCTGAGCCGTAGCCTGGTGCCTGAAAGTCCAAGAGGCACCGACAGCTCTGGTCGAGTGTGCCTTGATCCCCGGCGGGGGAGGCACCTGAGTACACTGGTAGGCATCGGATATGGCCGACCTAATCCAACGAGCTAAGGTCGGCTTAGAAGCCGAGAGGCCCTTACGCCGACCTGTGGTTAGCACAAAAAGAGAGTTGCACCGCCTAAGAACAGCGGTGCGAGACACATAGATCCGGAGCGCCCGCACCAGATCCAGAGTATGCAACGCCCTTTCAAAGCGATGAACAGGAGCCGGACAAAAGGAAGGCAAGGAAATGTCCTGGTTAAGGTGGAAAGGAGAAACCACCTTAGGAAGAAAGTCCGAAGTCGGACGGAGAACCACCTTGTCTTGATGAAAAACCAAAAAAGGTGACTCCGAAGAGAGCGCAGCCAAATCAGAGACTCTCCTGAGGGAAGTTATGGCCACTAGAAAGACCACTTTCTGAGAAAGTCGAGACAAAGAAACCTTCCTAAGAGGCTCAAAGGGGGGTTTCTGCAAGGCCGTGAGGACCAGATTGAGGTCCCAGGGATCCAAGGGCCGCCGGTAAGGCAGAATGATGTGAGACGCACCCTGCATGAAGGTGCGGACCTGAGCCAGCCGGGCGATACGCCGCTGGAACAGCACTGACAGAGCCGAGACTTGTCCCTTGAGGGAATTGAGGGATAGTCCTAGCTGTAGACCGGACTGTAGAAAGGACAGAAGGGTCGGCAAGGAAAAAGGCCAAGGAGTATGGCCGGAAGAGCGACACCAGGACAGGAAAATTCTCCAGGTCCTGTGATAGATTTTTGCCGAGGAAGACTTCCGAGCCCGAGTCATAGTGGAGATGACTTCAGGAGAGATACCAGAAGTCGTCAAGATCCAGGACTCAAGAGCCACGCCGTCAATCTGAGAGCCGCAGAATTCTGGCGGAAAAACGGACCTTGTGAGAGAAGGTCTGGGCGGTCCGGGAGATGCCACGGCACCTCTACGGACAGATGGAGCAGGTCTGGGTACCAAGCTCGCTTGGGCCAGTCCGGTGCAATGAGGATGACCCGCCGACCCTCCATTCTGATCTTGCGCAGAACTCTGGGCAAGAGAGCTAGAGGGGGAAACACGTAGGACAGACGAAACTGGGACCAATCTTGAACCAGCGCGTCCGCTGCAAGGGCCTGAGGATCGTGGGAGCGAGCCACGTAAACCGGAACCTTGTTGTTGTGCCGGGATGCCATTAGATCCACTTCCGGAGTGCCCCACTTGCAGCAGATTGATTGAAACACTGCCGGATGCAGGGACCACTCGCCACTGTCCACGGATTGACGGCTGAGATAATCTGCCTCCCAGTTTTCCACGCCTGGGATGTGGACTGCGGATATGGTGGACTTGGAGTCCTCCGTCCATTGAAGGATGCGTTGTACCTCCAACATTGCCAGGCGGCTGCGTGTCCCGCCTTGGTGATTGATGTAGGCAACCGCTGTCGCGTTGTCCGACTGGACTCGGATGTGCTTGCCCGCCAAAAGGTGGTGAAAGGCTACGAGAGCTAGAAGCACAGCTCTGGTTTCCAGCACATTGATCTCTGCTGCCAGCTATCGCCCCATATCGCTACTCCCATTTGCCTCAAAACTCCTGGAACAGCACGTCCATGCTGAAATTTCCTCCCACCTCTCCTCTAACTCTCACTTTGACAACCTACAGTCCGGCTTCCGTCCTCATCATTCCACTGAAACTGCCCTGACTAAAATCACAAATTACTTACTTACTGCCAAAGCTAACAACCACTTCTCTGTACTCCTACTTCTAGACCTATCCTCAGCCTTTGACACTGTTGACCACTCCCTGCTACTACAGATCCTCTCTTCCCTTGGTGTCAGAGACCTCGCCCTCTCTTGGATCTCTTCATACCTCTCCAACCGCACTTTTAGTGTCTCCCACTCCCACACAACCTCTTCATCCCGCCATCTCTCTGTTGGTGTCCCTCAAGGCTCTGTCCTGGGACCATTACTTTTTTCTATCTATACATTTGGCCTGGGACAACTCATAAAGTCCCATGGCTTTCAGTACCACCTATATGGCGATGACACTCAGTACCTCTCTGGTCCAGATGTCACATCTCTGCTGTCCAGAATCCCAGAGTGCCTATCTGCTATATCTTCCTTCTTCTCCTCTCGCTTCCTAAAGCTCAATGTGGCCAAAACTGAACTGATCATCTTTCTTCCATCTCACCTACACTCTCCACCTGATCTATCTATTACAATAAATAACATCACGCTCTCCCCAGCACCCAAAGTTCGGTGCCTCGGAGTGACCTTTGACTCTGCCTTGTCCTTCATACCACACATCCAATCCCTCACCACCTCCTGCCGTCTTCAACTCAAAAATATTTCCAGAATCCGTCCTTTCCTCAATTCCCAATCTACAAAAATGCTAGTGCATGCCCTCATAATCTCCCGCCTTGACTACTGCAACATCCTCCTCTGTGGTCTCCCTGCTAACACGCTCGCCCCTCTCCAGTCCATCCTTAATGCTGCTGCCCGTCTGATCCACCTCTCGCCTCACTACCACCCCGCTTCTCCTCTCTGCATGTCCCTTCACTGGCTCCCAATCTTCCATCGTATCCAATTCAAACTACTAATACTGACTTACAAAGCCATCCACAAATTGTCTCCTCCTCCATATATCTCTGAACTAATCTCTCGCTACACTCCAAAACGTAATCTCTGGTCCTCCCAAGATCTCCTTCTATCCTCCTCTCTCATTCGCTCCTCATGCAACCGCCTCCAAGACTTCTCCCGAACATCCCCAGTCTTCTGGAACTCACTGCCTCAACACGTCAGACTATCTACTACACTTGCAAACTTCAAACGGAACCTAAAGACTCATCTGTTCAGAAATGCCTATAACCTTGAATGACCTCACTGCCCCACCACTGTGCGGAGCTGCCGCCCCACCACCGTGCGGAGCTGCCGCCCCACCACCGTGCGGAGCTGCCGCCCCACCACCGTGCGGAGCTGTCGCCCCACCACCGTGCGGCGCTGCCGCCCCATCTACACCCCACCTACTGTCTCCTCCCCATAATCCTATAGAATGTAAGCCCGCAAGGGCAGGGCCCTCTTCCCTCTGTACCAGTCTACTGTAAGTTGTATATGTATTTTGTATGTAACCCCCTTCTCATGTACAGCACCATGGAACTAATGGTGCTCTATAAATAAATAATAATAATAATAATAAATTGATCGAGAGGGCTGACTCGGACGGAGTCCAAGTGCCCTGAGCTCGGTGGTGTAGATATACCGCTCCCCAGCCGGATAGACTGGCATCCGTGGTGAGGATCACCCAGGACGGGGCCAGGAAGGAGCGTCCCTGAGACAGAGAGAGGGGCCGAAGCCACCACTGAAGGGAGCTTCTGGTCTGTGGCGACAGAGCCACTAGCCTGTGCAAGGAGGAAATCTGCTTGTCCCAACAGCGGAGAATGTCCAGCTGCAGGGGACGCAGATGGAACTGGGCAAAGGGAACAGCCTCCATTGACGCCACCATCTGACCCAGCACCTGCATCAGGCGCCTGATGGAATGACGGCGGGGCCTCAACAGAGAGCGCACCGCCAGATGGAGGGACTGCTGTCTGACTAAGGGCAGCTTCACAAGTGCCGGCAGAGTCTCGAACTGCATCCCCAGGTACGTGAGCCTCTGGGTCAGAGTCAGAGTAGATTTGGGCAGATTGACAAGCCACCCGAATTGGGTTAGAGTGGCGAGAGTGAGCGAGACACTCCGCTGACAGTCCACGCTGGATGAAGCCTTGACTAGCAGGTCGTCCAGGTAAGGAATCACTGCCAACCCCTGGAGGTGCAGAACCGCAACCACTGCTGCCATGACCTTGGTGAATACTCGAGGGGCTGTGGCTAACCCGAAGGGGAGAGCCACGAATTGGAAATTTTCCTCTCCGATTGCAAAACGTAGCCAACGCTGGTGTGAAACTGCAATTGGCACATGCAGATAGGCATCTCTGATGTCGATGGATGCTAGGAAATCTCCTTGGGTCATTGAGGCAATGACTGATCGCAGGGACTCCATGCGAAAATGCCGCACCCGAACATGCTTGTTGAGAGGCTTGAGATCCAGGATGGGCCGGAAGGAACTGTCCTTTTTGGGGACGAGGAAGAGGTTTGAGTAGAAACCTCTGAACCGTTCCCGGGCGGGAACCGGTACAATTACTCCGTTGGCCTGCAAGGATGCCACGGCCTGAGAGAAGGCGGCGGCCTTGGAGCAGGGGGGAGTTGACAGAAAAAATCTGTTTGGCGGGCTGGAAGAGAATTCTATCCTGTAGCCGTGGGAGATGATATCCCGCACCCACTGATCGGAGACGTGTTGAAACCATACGTCGCCAAAGTGGGAGAGCCTGCCACCAACTAAGGACGTTGCTGGCGCGGCCAGATAGTCAAGAGGAGGCTGCCTTAGTGGCAGCAGCTCCTGCGGACTTCTGTGGACGCGCCTTTGTGCGCCAGTTGGATTTTTGGTCCTTGGCTGAGTTAGTGGACGAGGCCGAGGGCTTAGAGGATGACCAGTTGGAGGAACGAAAGGAACGAAACTTCGACTGGTTCCTGCCCTGGGCAGGTTTCCTGGTTTTAGTTTGTGGCATGGAAGTACTCTTCCCGCCAGTAGCCTCCTTAATAATTTCATCCAGTTGTTCACCGAATAGCCTGGATCCAGCAAAAGGGAGTCCAGCAAGGTACTTCTTTGAAGAAGAATCTGCCTTCCACTCTCGAAGCCACAAGATCCTGCGAATAGCGAGGGAATTAGCCGAAGCCACCGCAGTGCGGTGGGAAGCCTCCAGTATGGCAGACATGGCATAGGATGAAAAGGCTGAAGCCTGGAAGTTAAGGCAACCATTTCGGGCATAGATTCCCTCGTGAGGGAATGCATCTCCTCTAGAGAAGCAGAGATGGCTTTGAGAGCCCACACTGCTGCAAAAGATGGGGAGAACGAGGCCCCTGCCGCCTCATATACAGATTTGGCCAGAAGGTCAACCTGGCGGTCAGTGGAATCCTTAAGAGAGGTGGCATCAGCCACTGATACCACGGTCCGGGCTGAGAGTCTAGACACCGGGGGGTCTACCTTTGGTGAATGAGCCCACTCCTTGACCACCTCAGGTGGAAAGGGAAAACTGTCATCAGAACCACGCTTTGGGAAGCGTTTGTCAGGACAGACCCTAGGCTTGGTCACAGTGGCCTGAAAACTGGAGTGGTTAAAGAACACACTCCTTGTCCTCTTAGGCAAGGTTAACTGATGCTTTTCTGCCAGAGAGGGTTGCTCCTCTGATACTGGCGGATTGAGGTCCAGTACAGAATTAATGGACGCAACCAAATCACTAACATCTGCGTCACTTTCGGACAGATCAATGGGGCACATGGAGGTAGCGTCCGAGCCCCCAGTAAAGACATCCTCCTCGTCCTGCGAGTCAGCTCGTGAATCAGAGCCGCGGGACGAGGAAGGAGAGGGAACCCTGCGTCTCCTTTTAGGAGGACGGGGTCTGGGACCAGATGAGGAATCCTCTGTGAGCTCCGCTGAGAGGGCCCTAGCATCAGAGGCACCCTGAGAAGGGGGCTGATACATGATCAGCAAAGTCCGGGACATCTGTCCCATGGAGTCGGCAAAAGACTGGGAGATAGACCTAGAGAAGGATTCTACCCAAGCCGGGGGTTCAGCCACAGGAGCCGGAGCAGCCGGAGGGACCACTGTGGGTGCGATTCCAGGCTGAGGCATTGTCAGGTTAGAGCAAGCATCACAATGTGGATATGTGCTCGGTTCAGGCAGTATGAGCTTACATGCAGTGCATACTGAATACAGCCTTGCAGCCTTGCTCCTCGTGTGAGACATGCTGCTGAAGTGGGGGCTCTGAGCCAGAATGACCCCCAGAGAGTATATAAGAAGGTCCACAACCGGAGGTTGTGGCTTACCAGCCCGTTTGTGTGCCCTCCAGATCCAATAGCCCGGACCCCCAAGCAGCTCAGCAGGGATGCTGCAGCCAGTGCTGATCCAGAGAAAAAAACGCTGAGAAAATGGCGCCGGAGCGAGGAGAGGGGGCGGGACCTGCCCTGAGAGCGGGATCTGGAGGGCCAAGGAGATTTACAGGGGAGGGGACATGTACTCAGAGAGGAGTGTCCCTCCCCTGTGCCGAACGGCCGCCGGGCGGAGCCACGCTGTCCCTCTGCATGATTGACATGCGAGGGCAGTGAAATCGAAACTAGGCCTCCGGCGAAGCCGGGGCCTAAATTTAAGCGATGCGGCCAGCGCGCAGGCACCATCGGCGCGGTTCTCAGGCGACAGCCAGAGAACCGGCCGGAATGTCACAAAAGTTACACAGCACACTTTCCCACCATAATAAAGTACCGGGACCCCCCGAATATAAACGTCTCAGGTACTTAGCTTGCTGAGACGCAGGGTTCCAAGTCCCTGGGGATGAGTGCTCCGTCCAGCAGGATCCTGAAGGGCTGCGGATGGAGACCGGTCTCCTGCAAAGCAAGGAGGACCGTGCTGGCTCCCACTTCAAGCCAGAGGGATGGTGAAGGAGCGCGGCATGTAAGGCTCCAGCCTTGTAAATCAACCTTAACAGCACCGCCGACACAGTGGGGTGAGAAGGGACATGCCGGGAGTCCAGGATTGGACCCGCTTTTCTTCAAAAACTTTCCAAAAATGAAAAATCAGATGAGAATGCATGTGTGGATGTGTGCCTCCTGAACACAAAGCAATGAACTGGCTAGATCTTGTTATCCAGGGGGTGTATATGCTCAGAGGGAGGAGCTACACTTTTTAGTGTAGTACTTTGTGTGTCCTCCGGAGGCAGAAGCTATACACCCATGGTCTGGGTCTCCCATAGGAACGATAACGAAATAAGACACATGATAAACCTAGATCAGTCAACAGCAGCATGATGATGGTTTCCAGTTGGCGATATGTTGTTTCCTTTATTCTAAAAAGTAGCAAATGTAATAAAACACTGACCCGGAAATTCGAGCTCCATTCCCGGGATTACAGAGGCCATACTATGTCTGCAATGGTTCCCCAATGGGGGGGAGGGAGAGTTAAATGCAAACTTTTCACCATTACAAAAAAAATAAAAATTGTGGAATGGGCTGTTTACCACCGATCATTTCCAGATCAACAGGAGTCATGCACATGACCAATTATACTGAGCAGCAAAAGAAAGCCCCTGGATCAGGCAGGGGGTGCAACATTATCGGCATCGGTCACCTCCTAATTCACATGAGCCATTGGTTTCCAGTCATAAGTTACTCGCACTACTGTATACAGGTTTATTTTATTATGTAAAATCCAATTAGTTAACACCATTATTGCATCCGGATTATTGGCAGACGGCAAATACAATGAGGTCAAACGTTAAAAAGTGGCATCATATCATTCCTGTATGAATGGCGGACGTGATCCCGCTCTGCGCCCGCTGCGTCTGACCCTACAGTCAGCACCATACACCGGGAAAAGCTGCTGGTGTGTATATTAAAGGGGCGTTCTCAGAATTCAAAGCTATCACCTATCTGTAGGATAAAAGACGATGTACTAAATGCCGGGGGTCTGGCAGGCGGCAGCTCCGGGGCTCCCATCTATAGTAAGAGCTATACTCCATGGAGGATACTTCCAGATTTTGGGAATGCCTTATTAAGGCCCTGTGCCCACACTGCAGATTTTGACGCAGATTTTCAGAAATCTGCATGTCCATTGTGAAGCCAGCAAAGTCTATGACGATTCAGAAGTGCTGTGGCCATGTTAAGGATTTTTCTCTTGTGGATTTGGTGCAGATTTCTTTTTTTTTCTGCACCAAATACACAAGGGAAAAATAAGCAGCGTGGGGTCAGCACTTCTGAATTGTCAGACTTTGCTGGCTTCACAATGGACATGCAGATTTTGCAGCAGATTTGTGAAAATATGGATCAAAACTACACAGTGCGGGCACTGTGCCTCAATGTATACATGGGAATTTACGCTCCTGATTTCCTACCCAGAAATGTCAGTGTTTCTAACACCAGCAAAGTTGGAGATTGGAGAAAAAAAATCCATGCAGGAACTGATCTCTGCTGCGTATGTTACATCTGTGGTGTTAATTTATGTAGTGGATTGTTACCCTGTGTGCTGCTTCCACAGCAAAAATTGCAACAGAATCCTTCTGTAATTTGGCAGCAAATTTTTGATACTTTTTTTTTTGCATTCATGTGGGTGTAATGTTTGGGGTCTGTTGTGTTGTCTGTTATTCTGCACTTTCCAACACATAAAGCCATTAAAAAAAGACCCTAAATTTCACATGGTGCAAAGTTTTTGTTTTTTTCCTCCTCCCCTATGGCTACCGTATGCACCAAGAAGACTTCTGGCCACCATATATCGCACATCCTGGCATACAATCTGCATTATATGGTGGCCAGCAGTCTTCTCGGTGCATGCTGTCACTGAACAGCTAAGACACAATGTGCACAGATGTCACACCACGGCCCCCCGAAGAAGATAGCGAAACGTGCGCGTCGGGGCACGTTTTTCTCGGTCTCCACCTTATTCCCCATGGGTGAGTTATGACGGGATTCTAATAATAATGTTATGATACTGCTTATATCTTCCTGTCTGTTTTGAACTGGTACTTTGACCCATGACCTGCTCCCAGATGTATTGTATTCTCCTTTTCACAAGTGTATCCTTGTACTATATCCCATATGCTACATGTTTCTATATCTAGACATATGATGCATTATGTGTTGTGTTTTTGGGGCAATTTTTGATCCAACACTGGGGCTTGTCTGGGTCATGGCATCACTTATCTTGACTCTACTCCCCATATGGGAGGTGGACCTACGTGTTTGAACATCAGTGACACCCTTATGAGCCTGATCATTGTCTGATGTCATTTCTTTTGGTACTGGTTTTATGTCACTTTTTTGCTATTTATCTATTTAAAAAACACTTTGTTACATTTGCAAAAAAGTTGTATTGATTTAATTTTCGATTGGTTGGTCCCATTGTGACCATGACTACCTTTTCCCTGGGTTCTCTCAGTCTGCATACATTTTGCTAGGGTGTAGTCTGTATACAATGTTTGACTTAGTGTCACATCTTGCCCTCATCCTCATAATTTACAATGTGCACAGAACCCAAGTAATGGGTCCAAAGATGAACGGCATCATCTGCTGGCTAAGGTATCGCTAGAGGGGTTGTACACGATAAAAAATATATATATTATAGTGCTGTGGTTCCTCTTTTCCCAAAACCAGCCACCCCTGTCCATGGATTGTGCATCCTATTACAACTCAGCCCCATTAATGAGATTATGCCTCAGCTCCAGTTCCGCACATGACCAGAGGCAGGAGGGGGGCGCTGTTTTTTGGAGGCAGCAGCAATTTTTTTTCTTTTTATATCTATACAGAAAGGCATTGTGATTCTCATGAGCTTTGTAGTCTGTTAGCAGCAGCCGCCCAGGGATCCTCTGCTCCTGCTCCCGGCAGGTTATAGTCCACAGAGGAAGGACTGGATCTCTGCCACTTGGTACAATCATGGACGATAAGACTGCAGCGGTGAGGTAAGTGGCTTTGTAGTATTGCACGGACTCTGCCTCGACCACGGCGGCTCGTTTTCAGACGTGGCGGCTACTTCTGGGACTTGGCCGCTTGCCCTCGCCGATGTTCTTGTAAACAGCGTGTGGTGCAGAAGGAGAATTCAAGGTACTCAAAGGGTATTTTTCCTAAAAGCGATTCCCCGCACTGCCAGCAGCGCCTGCAACACAAAGCAAAATGTCACTACGTAGGGGGAAAAAAGAGAATTTTGTTTACTTACCGTAAATTCTTTTTCTTATAGTTCCGACATGGGAGACCCAAACCATGGGTGTATAGCTACTGCCTCCGGAGGACACACAAAGTACTACACTCAAACGTGTAGCTCCTCCCTCCGGCTATATACACCCCCTGGATGACAATCTACCCAGTTCAGTGCAAAAGCTGAAGGAGGACATCCACCCATAAGTAGAGAAAGAGTAAAACTCGGAAAGACCAGAACTCTGTCTACTAACAACAGCCGGTGAAACACACGGAACAAAATGAAGGGAATTTTGTTTACTTACCGTAAATTCCTTTTCTTCTAGCTCCAATTGGGAGACCCAGACAATTGGGTGTATAGCTACTGCCTCCGGAGGCCACACAAAGTATTACACTTAAAAGTGTAAGGCCCCTCCCCTTCTGGCTATACACCCCCCCCGTGGGAGCACGGGATCCTCAGTTTTAGTGCAAAAGCAAGAAGGAGGAAAGCCAATAAACTGGTTTAAGCAAATTCAATCCGAAGGAATATCGGAGAACTGAAACCATTCAACATGAACAACATGTGTATACAAAAACACAGGGGCGGGTGCTGGGTCTCCCAATTAGAGCTAGAAGAAAAGGAATTTACGGTAAGTAAACAAAATTCCCTTCTTCTTTGTCGCTCTATTGGGAGACCCAGACAATTGGGATGTCCAAAAGTAATCCCTGGGTGGGTAAAATAATACCTCATGATAGGGCCGTAAAAACGGCCCCTTTTCTACAGGTGGGCAATCGCCGCCTGAAGGACTTGTCTACCTAGGCTGGCGTCCGCCGAAGCCTAGGTATGCACCTGATAATGCTTGGTAAAAGTGTGCAGACTCGACCAGGTAGCCGCCTGGCACACCTGCTGAGTCGTAGCCTGGTGCCGTAATGCCCAGGACGCACCCACGGCTCTGGTAGAATGGGCCTTCAGCCCTGAGGAAACCTGAAGCCCTGCAGAACAGTAGGCTTCAAGAATTGGTTCCTTGATCCACCGAGCCAAGGTTGACTTGGAAGCCTGCGACCCTTTACGCTGGCCAGCGACAAGGACAAAGAGTACATCCGAGCGGCGCGGAGGTGCCGTGCGGGAAATGTAGATTCTGAGTGCTCTCACCAGATCCAACAAATGCAAATCCTTTTCACATTGATGAACTGGACGAGAACACAAAGAAGGAAAGGAGATATCCTGATTGAGATGAAAGGAGGATACCACCTTGGGGAGAAACTCTGGAATCGGGCGCAGAACCACCTTGTCCTGGTGAAACACCAGGAAGGGAGATTTGCATGACAGCGCTGCTAGCTCGGACACTCTCCGAAGAGACGTGACCGCTACTAGAAAGGCCACTTTCTGTGAAAGACGAGAAAGGGAAACATCCGTCATAGGCTCAAAAGGCGGCTTCTGGAGAGCAATTAGAACCCTGTTGAGATCCCAGGGCTCTAACGGCCGCTTGTAAGGAGGGACGATATGACAAACCCCTTTTAGGAACGTGCGTACCTGAGGAAGTCGTGCTAGGCGCTTCTGAAAAAATACAGATAGCGCTGAGACTTGTCCCTTGAGGGAGCCGAGCGACAAACCTTTTTCCCAATCCGGATTGCAGGAAGGAAAGAAAAGTAGGTAATGCAAATGGCCAGGGAGAAACCCCCTGAGCAGAGCACCAAGAAAAGAATATCTTCCACGTCTTGTGGTAGATCTTGGTAGAGGATAGTTTCCTAGCCTGTCTCATGGTGGCAATGACCCCTTGAGATAATCCTGAATACGCTAGGATCCAGGACTCAATGGCCACACAGCCAGGTTGAGGGCCGCAGAATTCAGATGGAAAAACGGCCCTTGAGACAACAGTCTGGCTGGTCTGGTAGCGCCCACGGTTGTCCTACCGTGAGATGCCACAGATCGGGGTACCACGACCTCCTTGGCCAGTCTGGAGCGACAAGGATGGCGCGGTGGCAGTCGGACCTGATCTTGCGTAGCACTCTGGGCAACAGTGCCAGAGGTGGGAACACATAAGGGAGTTGAAACTGCGACCAATCCTGAACTAAGGCGTCCGCCGCCAGAGTTCTGAGATCGAGAGACCGTGCCATGAAGGCTGGAACCTTGTTGTTGCGCCGGGACGCCCTTAGGTCGACGTCCGGCATCCCCCTGCGGCGACAATTTTCCTGAAACACGTCCGGGGGAAGAGACCATTCCCCTGCGTCCATACCCTGGCGACTGAGGAAGTCTGCTTCCCAGTTTTCTACGCCCGGGATGTGAACTGCGGATATGGTGGATGCCGTGCCTTCCACCCACGTCCGAATCCACCGGACTTCCTGGAAGGCTTGCCGACTGCGTGTCCCTCTTTGGTGGTTGATGTATGCCACCGCTGTGGAGTTGTCCGACTGAATTCGGATCTGCTTGCCTTCTAGCCACTGCCGGAAGGCTTGTAGGGCAAGATACACTGCTCTGATTTCCAGAACAATGATTTGAAGGGTGGACTCTTGCTGAGTCCACGTACCTTGAGCCCTGTGGTGGAGAAACACTGCTCCCCACCCTGATAGACTTACGTCTGTCGTGACCACCGCCCAAGATGGGGGTAGGAAAGACTTTCCTATTGACAATGAGGTGGGAAGAAGCCACCACGAAGAGAATCCTTGGCCACCTGAGAAAGGGAGACGTTCCTGTCTAGGGACGTCGACTTCCCGTCCCATTAGCGGAGAATGTTCTATTGTAGTGGACGCAGATGAAAACTGCGCGAAAGGGACTGCCTCCATTGCTGCTACCATCTTCCCTAAGAAGTGCATGAGGCGTCTCAAGGGGTGCGACTGGCCCTGAAGGAGAGATTGCACCCCTGTCTGTAGTGAACGCTGTTTGTCCAGCGGAAGCATCACTTTCGCTGGGAGAGTATGAAACTCCATGCCAAGGTATGTTATCGATTGGGTCGGGGTGAAATTTGACTTTGAAAAGTTGATGATCCACCCGAAACTCTGGAGAGTCTCCAGCGCAACGTTCAGGCTGTGTTGGCATGCCTCTTGAGAGGGTGCCTTGACAAGTAGATCGTCTAAGTAAGGGATCACAGAGTGACCCTGAGAGTGCAGGACTGCTACTACTGCTGCCATGACCTTGGTGAAGCCTCTTGGGGCTGTCGCCAGACTGAAAGGCAGGGCTACGAACTGAAGGTGTTCGTCTCCTATAACGAAGCGTAGAAAACGCTGGTGCTCTGGAGCAATCGGCACGTGGAGATAAGCATCTTTGATGTCTATTGATGCTAGGAAATCCTCTTGAGACATTGAGTCGATGACGGAGCGGAGGGATTGGATCCGGAACCGCCTGGTTTTCACGTGCTTGTTGAGCAGTTTTAGGTCCAGAACGGGACGGAAAGACCCGTCCTTTTTTGGTACCACAAATAAATTGGAGTAAAAAACCTTGACCTTGCTCCTGAAGAGAAACAGGGATCACCACCCTTCTGCCTTTAGAGAGCACACCGCCTGCAGAAGAGCATGGGCTCGGTCGGGAGGCGGAGAAGTTCTGAAGAATCGAGTTGGAGGACGAGAACTGAACTCTATCCTGTACCCGTGAGACAAAATGTCTCTCACCCAACGGTCTTTGACCTGTGGCAGTCAAATGTCGCAAAAGCGGGAGAGCCTGCCACCGACCGAGGATGCGGAGAGAGGAGGCCGAAAGCCATGAGGAAGCCGCCGTGGTAGCGGTTCCTCCGGCTGCTTCCTTTGGGCGTAACTGAGCCCGCCAAGAATCTGAACTCCTCTGATCTTTTTGAGTCCTTTTGGACGAAGAAATTGGGACCTGCCCGAGCCTCGAAAGGACCGAAACCTCGACTGTCCCGTCCTCTGTTGGGGTTTCTTTGGTCTGGGCTGAGGTAAGGATGACTCCTTATCTTTGGATTGTTTAAGGATTTCATCCAATCTCTCACCAAACAGTCTGCCACCAGCAAATGGCAAACTGGTTAAGCACTCTTTGGAAGCAGAATCTGTCTTCCATTCCCTCAACCACAACGCTCTGCGTAAAACCACGGAGTTGGTGGACGCCACTGCCGTACGGCTCGTAGAGTCCAGGACAGTATTGATAGCGTAAGACGCAATGCAGTCCTTTGAGAGGTTAAGGACGCTACTTGCGGAACAGATGTACGCGTGACAGTGTCAATTTGCGCAAGACCAGCTGAAATAGCTTGGAATGCCCATACAGCTGCGAATGCAAGAGCATACGACGCGCCGATAGCTTCATAGATGGATTTCAGCCAGAGCTCCATCTGTCTATCAGTGGCATTTTTAAGTGAAGCCCCATCTTCCACTGCAACTAAGGGTGTAGCCGCAAACTTGGAGATTGGAGGATCCACCTTTGGACACTGGGTCCAGCTCTTGACCCCGTCAGGGGGAAAGGGATAGCGTGTATCCTTAAGCCGTTTGGAGAAACGCTTATCAGGATAAGCGTGGTGTTTCTGGACTGCTTCTCTGAAATCAGAGTGGTCCAGAAAGGCACTGAATTTACGCTCGGGGTACTTGAAATGAAATTTCTCCTGCTGTGAAGCTGACTCCTCCGCTGGAGGAGCTTGGGGAGAAATACCCAACATGTTATTGATGGACGCTATGCGATCATTCACTATGGCGTCACCATCCGGTGTATCCAGATTGAGAGCGGTCTCAGGATCAGAATCCTGATCAGCTACCTCTGCCCTGTCTTACAGAGAGTCATCCTGTTGGGACCTTGACCAGTGTGATGAAGACGAGGGTCGCTCATAGCGAGCTCGCTTAGGCTGTCTGGGACTGTCGTCCGTGTCAGAGCCGTCACCCTGGAATGCATGGGACACCTCCGGAGCCCGGAGCTGTTCCAACTGAGGGGGACCAGGGGACAGTGATTCAACCGTGCCCATGGTCTGAGTTACTGGTCTAGACTGCAAAGTTTCTAGGATTTCAGTCATAGTCACAGATAATCTATCAGCCAAGCTGTAAACTCTGTCCCCGTCACCTGGAGAGTATTCACAGGTGGTTCTCCCTGGGTCACCTCTAGCAGAGGCCCCGGCCGAACAAGTGCCACAGGGGCCGAGCACTGCGCACAATGGGGGTCAGTGGAACCTGCCGTAGAGTAGCCCCACATGCGGTACAGGCAGCATAGAAAGCATGTGCCTTGGCACCCTTGGTTTTTGCGGACGACATTGTCTCAGAGCAATCCAAGAGGGTATATAGTGAAGAATCACCAGCGCCAGTATGTGCAATGTATAGCATAAAAATACAAATGAATATTGCAGCACAAGTGGGGTAGGCACCAGAGGTGCCGCTTACCGCCCGCTGAAAGCGGGTGTGTGGCGCTAGAATCCCGTGCCTGGATCTCCCATAACTTGTCTCCCCTCCTCCAGCTCAAACAGCACGTCAGGAATGGCTGCCGGCGTTCAGTGAAGAGGGGCGGACCGTGGGCGTGCCTCAGACGAAGAGCGGGAAACCAGCGTCCTACTGTGTTCAGTGTGAGGGCTGGAGCATGTAATGTAGACTCCAGCCCTCGGCGCTGACGTTCTGCACAGCGTCCCGCCCCCACCCTGACTGGCAGGCCTGGAGGCGGGAACGAACGAACTAGGCCGGAAAAGCCGGGGACTCGATTTATAAGCGCGGCCGCCGTAAAAGCGCGGCCAGCGCGGAAGTCCCCGGCGCACCACAAGTCCCAGCCGCGTCGCAGTCCCAGCGGCCGGCGCGACCGTTCGCCATAAGCCTACTCACTCAGCTAAGCTGAAGTGAGGAAATGGCACAAGCGCAGCAGCGCTGATGTCCCCGGCGCACTAACACACCCAGCAATGCTGCGGTGTGCGCGCGATATGCACGGGGACACAGAGTACCTTAACGGAGCAGGGCCTGTCCCTGACGATACTCAGCTCCATATCCAGCGGCTTCTCCAGGGGCTGCGGATGGAGCACGGTCTCAGTGCCTGGAGACCGGTAAAAATCCCACTTCATCCAGAGCCCTATGGGGATGGAGAAGGAATCAGCATGTGGGCTCCAGCCTCCGTACCCGCAATGGGTACCTCAACCTTAACAAACACCACCGACATAAAGTGGGGTGAGAAGGGAGCATGCTGGGGGCCCTGTATGGGCTCTCTTTTCTTCCATCCGACATAGTCAGCAGCTGCTGCTGACTAAACAGTGGAGCTATGCGTGGATGTGTGCCTCCTTCGCACAAAGCTTGAAAACTGAGGATCCCGTGCTCCCACGGGGGGGTGTATAGCCAGAAGGGGAGGGGCCTTACACTTTTAAGTGTAATACTTTGTGTGGCCTCCGGAGGCAGTAGCTATACACCCAATTGTCTGGGTCTCCCAATAGAGCGACAAAGAAAAACTGCCAACAGGCAACAGGGAGGGTGCTGGGTCTCCCATGTCGGAACTATAAGAAAAAGAATTTACGGTAAGTAAACAAAATTCTCTTTTTCTTTACCGTTCCTTATGGGAGACCCAAACCATGGGACGTTCCAAAGCAGTCCATGGGCGGGAAATAAACCAAACTGAGAAGTAGGCAAAACCTAACTTCACAAATGTGTGACAGCCGCCTGAAGAATGCGTCTGCCCAAGCTCGCATCTGCCGAAGCATGAGCATGCACCTGGTAGTGCTTCGAAAAAGTGTGCAGACTAGACCATGTGGCAGCCTGACAAACCTGCTGAGCCGTAGCCTGGTGCCTGAAAGCCCAGGAGGCACCGACAGCTCTGGTCGAGTGCGCCTTAATCCCCGGCGGGGGAGGCACCTGAGAACACTGGTAGGCATCGGAGATAGCCGACCTGAGCCAACGAGCTAGAGTCGGTTTAGAAGCAGCGAGACCCTTGCG
This sequence comes from Anomaloglossus baeobatrachus, assembly GCF_048569485.1. Lineage (NCBI taxonomy): Eukaryota > Metazoa > Chordata > Amphibia > Anura > Aromobatidae > Anomaloglossus > Anomaloglossus baeobatrachus. The sequence goes on from NC_134359.1 coordinate 19,856,870, forward strand.
CTGACCCGTGGTTAGCACAAAAAGAGATGTGCACCGCCTAAAAACAGCGGTGCGTGACACATAGATTCGGAGCGCCCGCACCAAATCTAAGGAGTGCAACGCCTTCTCAAAGCGATGCACCGGGGCCGGACAAAGAGAAGGCAATGAAATGTCCTGGTTAAGGTGGAAAGGAGACACCACCTTAGGGAGAAAATCCGGAGTCGGACGAAGAACCACCTTGTCTTGGTGAAACACCAAAAAGGGGGATTCTGAAGAGAGCGCAGCCAAATCCGAAACTCTCCTGAGAGAAGTTATGGCTACTAGAAAAACAACTTTCTGTGAAAGTCTAGACAAGGGAACTTCCCTGAGAGGCTCAAAGGGGGGTTTCTGTAAGGCCGTGAGGACCAGATTAAGGTCCCAGGGATCCAAGGGCCGCCGGTAAGGAGGAATGATGTGAGATGCGCCCTGCATGAAGGTGCGCACCTGAGCCAGTCGGGCGATACGCCGCTGGAACAATACCGACAGAGCCGACACCTGTCCCTTGAGGGAATTGAGGGACAGTCCTAGCTGTAGACCGGACTGTAGAAAAGACAGGATGGTCGGCAAGGAGAACGGCCAAGGAGCATGGCCGGACGAACGACACCAGGACAGGAAAATTTTCCAAGTCCTGTGGTAAATCTTGGCCGAGGAAGACTTCCGAGCCTGAGTCATGGTGGAGATGACCTCAGAGGGAATGCCTGAAGCCGTCAGGATCCAGGACTCAAGAGCCACGCCGTCAATCTGAGAGCCGCAGAATTCTGGCGGAAGAACGGACCTTGAGAGAGAAGGTCTGGGCGGTCCGGGAGACGCCACGGCACCTCTACGGACAGACGGAGCAGGTCTGGGTACCACGCTCGCCTGGGCCAGTCCGGAGCAATGAGCATGACTCGACGGCCCTCCATTCTGATCTTGCGCAGAACCCTGGGCAAGAGCGCTAGAGGGGGAAACACATAGGCCAGACGGAACTGAGACCAATCTTGAACCAGTGCGTCTGCTGCGAAGGCTTGAGGATCGTGGGAGCGAGCCACGTAAACCGGAACCTTGTTGTTGTGCCGGGATGCCATTAGATCTACCTCTGGAGTGCCCCACTTGCGGCAGAGTGATTTGAACACTGACGGATGCAGGGCCCACTCGCCGCCGTCTACGGTTTGACGGCTGAGATAATCGGCCTCCCAGTTTTCTACGCCTGGGATGTGGACTGCAGATATGGTGGACTTCGAGTCCTCCGTCCACTGGAGGATTCGTTGAACCTCCAACATCGCCAGACGGCTGTGAGTCCCGCCCTGGTGATTGATGTAGGCAACCGCTGTCGCGTTGTCTGACTGGACTCGGATGTGCTTGCCCACCAACAGGTGGTGAAAGGCTAGGAGAGCTAGAAACACAGCTCTGATCTCCAGCACATTGATTGAGAGGGCTGATTCGGACGGAGTCCAAGTGCCCTGTGCTCGGTGATGGAGAATTACTGCTCCCCAACCGGAGAGACTGGCATCCGTGGTGAAGATTACCCAGGACGGAGTCAGGAAGGAGCGTCCCTGTGACAGAGAGAGGGGCCGAAGCCACCACTGAAGAGAGCTCCTGGTTTGTGGCGACAGAGCCACCAGCCTGTGCAAGGAAGAGATCCGCTTGTCCCAACAGCGGAGGATGTCCAGCTGCAGGGGACGCAGATGGAACTGGGCAAAGGGAACCGCTTCCATTGACGCCACCATCTGACCCAGCACCCGCATGAGGTGTCTGATGGAATGACGGCGGTGCCTCAGTAGAGAGCGTACCGCCAGACGAAGAGACTGCTGTTTGACTAAGGGCAGCTTCACAAGTGCCGGCAGAGTCTCGAATTGCATCCCTAGGTACTCGAGTTTCTGGGTTGGAATCAGAGTGGACTTGGGCAAATTGACAAGCCACCCGAACTGGACTAGAGTGGCGAGAGTGAGCGAGACACTCCGCTGGCAGTCTGCACTGGATGAGGCCTTGACTAGAAGGTCGTCCAGGTAAGGAATCACTGCCAACCCCTGGAGGTGCAGGACCGCAACCACTGCTGCCATGACCTTGGTGAATACTCGAGGGGCCGTGGCTAGGCCGAAGGGGAGAGCCACGAATTGGAAATGTTCCTCTCCGATTGCAAAGCGTAGCCAACGCTGGTGCGAAACCGCAATAGGAACATGCAGATAGGCATCTCTGATGTCGATGGATGCCAGAAAATCTCCTTGGGTCATTGAGGCAATGACCGATCTAAGAAATTCCATGCGAAAGTGCCGCACCTGAACGTGCATGTTGAGAAGCTTGAGATCCAGGATGGGCCGGAAGGAACCGTCCTTTTTGGGGACTAGAAAGAGGTTTGAGTAGAAACCGCTGAACCGTTCCCGGGCGGGAACCGGAACAATTACACCGTTGGCCTGCAGGGATGCCACGGCCTGAGAGAAGGCGGCGGCTTTGGAGCAGGGGGGGGCGGACAGAAAAAATCTGTTTGGCGGGCTGGAGGAAAATTCTATCCTGTAGCCGTGGGAGATGATATCCCGCACCCACTGATCGGAGACGTGTTGAAACCACACGTCGCCAAAGTGGGAGAGCCTGCCACCGACCAAGGACGTTGCTGGCGTAGCCAGATAGTCAAGAGGAGGCTGCCTTAGTGGCAGCGGCTCCTCCGGTCTTTTGAGGACGCGGCTTTGCGCGCCAGTTGGGTTTACGATCCTTGGCTGCGGTAGTGGACGAGGTCGAGGGCTTAGAGGCTGACCAGTTAGAGGAACGAAAGGAACGAAAATTCGATTGGTTCCTGCTCTGGACCGGTTTCCTGGCCTTAGTTTGCGGCAAGGAAGTACTCTTTCCGCCAGTAGCTTCCTTAATTATGTCATCCAGCTGTTCTCCAAACAGCCGGGACCCAGCAAAAGGGAGACTCGCAAGGTACTTCTTAGAGGAAGCGTCTGCTTTCCACTCTCGAAGCCACAAGATCCTGCGGATCGCGAGGGAGTTAGCGGAGGCCACCGCCGTGCGGTGAGAAGCCTCTAGGATGGCAGACATGGCATAGGATGCAAAAGCCGAAGCTTGAGAAGTTAAGGCATCCATCTCAGGAATAGAGTCCCTGGTGAGTGAATGCATCTCCGCCAGAGAGGCAGAGACTGCCTTAAGAGCCCATACTGCCGCAAAAGACGGGGAGAACGAGGCTCCTGCCGCCTCAAATACAGACTTGGCCAGAAGGTCAACCTGGCGGTCAGTGGGGTCCTTAAGAGAAGTGCCATCAGCCACAGCTACGACTGTGCGGGCTGAGATTCTGGACACCGGAGGGTCCACCTTTGGGGACTGGGCCCATTCCTTAACCACCTCTGGTGGAAAAGGGAAACGGTCATCTGAACTACGCTTCAGAAAGCGTTTGTCAGGACAGGCCCTGGGCTTGTTAACAGTGGTCTGAAAGCTGGAGTGGTTAAAAAACATACTTTTAGCTTTCTTAGGAGAGGTAAACTGGTGAATCTCTACCAGAGAGGTTTGTTCCTCTGACTCTGGTGGGTTGAGGTTCAGAACGGAGTTAATGGACGCAATCAAGTCACTAACATCCGCATCACCCTCAGACAAATCAATGGGGTACATAGAAGTAGCGTCTGAGCCCACAGTAAACGAATCCTCCTCGCCCTGCACCTTGGCACGTGAATCAGAGCCGTGGGACGAGGGAGGAGAAGGGTCCCTGCGTCTCCGTTTAGGGGGACTGGGACCTAGAACATGCTCTGAGGGCTCCGCAGAGCTCTGAGCAGCAGAGTCACCCTGGGAAGGGGTTTGATGCATGGAAAGCAGTGTCCGGGACAGCTGCCCCATGGAGTCGGCAAAAGACTGGGAAATAGCTTGTGAAAAAGATGCTACCCAAGCCGGGGGCTCAGCCACCGGGGCCGGAGCAGCCGAGGAGACCCCTGAGGAGGCTCCAGGCTGAGACACAACCATATTAGCACAGGCATCACAATGTGGGTATGTGCTCGGCTCTGGCAGAATGCGCTTACATGCAGTGCAAAAAGCATACATGTTTGCAGCCATGCTCCGGGTGACAGACATGCTGCTGAGGTGGAAGCTCTGCAGCAATAAAACACTCCTGTAGAATGCCTGAAAGTGTATATAAAAAGCCCACAACCAGAGGTTGTGGCTTACCACACCACTCTCTGTGTGCCCTCCGGATTCCACAGCTCCAAGTCCCAGTGAAGCGACAGCTCTCCCAAAACAGCAACAGCTGCAGCTCCCAGCGCCGTCCAGTGTAAGAACGCTGAGAAAATGGCGCTGGGAGGAGGAGGGGGGGCGTGTATAAGCCCAGGAGCGGGAAAAACGGAGGGCAGAGAGATACAGGACGAGATACAGGGGAGGGCACATCTCCCCAGAGAGGAGCGTCCTCCCCTCTGCTGGCCGTGCGGTGGGCGGCGCCGTATGCAAAACATGCAGGGAGCCGAAAACGAAACTAGGCCCAAACTGAAGCCGGGGCCTAGATTTCAAAACGCGGCCGAGCAGCAGGCACCTTCGGCGCGGTTCTCAGAGGAAACTCCCAGAACCGGCCGAAATTTACAGTAAAGTTACAACACATACTGTCCCCCAAATAAAAGTACCCGGGACCCCTGAAAAACGTCTCAATACTTAGCTCTTGAGACGCAGGGCCATGTCCCTGGAGAGGGGGGTAAACGCTCCTTCCAGCAGGGACCAGACAGGGCTGCGGATGAAGCCGGCCTCCTGCAAGCAGAGAGGACCGTGATGGCTCCCACTTCAAACAGAGCCTCGACAGAGGATGCGAAGGAGCTCGGCATGTGAAGGCTCCAGCCTTATTAAAGTCAACCTTAACAGCACCCCGCAGAGTGGGGCGTGAAGGGACATGCCGGGAGTCCAGACTGGACCCGCTTTTCTTCCAAATCTTTAAAAATAAAAATGAAAAAATATCAGAGAATGCAAGTGTGTGTGACCTCCTGAACACAAAGCATTGAACTGGGTAGATTGTCATCCAGGGGGTGTATATAGCCGGAGGGAGGAGCTACACGTTTGAGTGTAGTACTTTGTGTGTCCTCCGGAGGCAGTAGCTATACACCCATGGTTTGGGTCTCCCATAAGGAACGATAAAGAAAAACAATATCTAAACTTTATAAAATCTTTTTCCGTCTTAGGTCAGATTTTTCATTATTTCATGTCTGCAGCTACAGACAGCGGTTTATCTCCCGCTGCTGTCAGTCATGTCTCCTAAAAGTTAGTTATGTCAAGGGAGAAATTTAGGTAAGACTGCTAAAGGAGTGTTTGTTCAGGGCAAATCCAAAGGACTGGACCAAATTAGCTATCTGCGCAGATATTATGAGACTCAATAATCAATGAACACAGGACATGTTCTCTGGTTGAGGCCAGGCTTGCGTCTGAACTCGTGTATTCCATTGCTCAAGCATTAACACACCATTTTAGCCTTGATACATATTTACAAACCTTCTCCATTTGCTCACACATACTGATAAAGAATAATTAGGGGGGGGGGGGAGTGCATGAGATCATACATCATCCCCGATGGTACACTTTGAAGACGGTAAGCGAAGATGATATTCTGTAGGAGTGATGCATGGGAGTATGGGATCACCCGCCTCATCCTACAGATATTACATATTACTGGGCGGCACGGTGGCTCAGTGGTTAGCACTGCAGTCTTGTGGTGGCTCAGTGGTTAGCACTGCAGTCTTGTGGTGGCTCAGTGGTTAGCACTGCAGTCTTGTGGTGGCTCAGTGGTTAGCACTGCAGTCTTGCAGCGCTGAGGTCCTGGGTTCAATTCCCACCAAGGACACCATCTGCAAGGAGTTTGTATGTTCTCCCAGTGTTTGCGTGGGTTTCCTCCGGGTTCTCCGGTTTCCTCCCACACTCCAAAAACATACAGTTAGGGAGCTTAGATTGTGAGCCCCAATGGAGACAGTGATGCCAATGTATGTAAAGCGCTGTGGAATTAATAAAATTATTATTATTACATTCCTTCTCCTGTGAATTTTACTGATAAGGCTCCCAATTAACTTAATGAATATCTCCCTTGTTCATAGTTCGTTCATTTGTACCTTGGCTTCATCATCTTGTTGGTTAACCCTTTCCTGAACATACAGCTTAGAATCATATTATGGCGTCTGTGCGATTGTCATATAGACACACAGATAATTATGCAATGACATCTATATTTTGATTATTTACATACACAGATAATCTTATTACATTTAAACAAACAATCTATAGCCCAGGCTACCTTCACAGTTACACACTATCCTCCGCTGTCTGGAGCTGAATTTAGCTTTAATCATAAATGGAAAAGAACACACGTAACTCCAAAATGTATCTGGGGGTGCAGACCGTCCTCACCTGACGTTAGTCGCTGCCGTCTCTTTGCTGACGCTCAGCTGTGCGGCCAGTCTACGCTCCGCTGCCATCGCTCTCTGCAAGAGACACAAAAGGGGGAAATATTTAGAAAGTGTATAAAGCGGGTCTGTTTTTGCTACACACGCCCTTGTCTATGTTATAAGGATCTGTGTGAAACTCATGGTCTTCTCAGCCTACAACACTATGGCCTCCACCTAGACGCTCCTTCTCTTAGGTCTATGGCTTCCAATAGAGTAGAGCAAACATTTTTGCAGAGCCCAGGTCCGGTGCTCACATTGATTCAGGTCAGTGAAAACTTCCTCAGCCGCCACTCAACTGGATGACACAAGAAGTTACGACACCCCTGGAGCGTCAAAACCGGGACCTATTAATCACAAGAGGTGCACAGGATGGCAGTATTAGAGTGCCGACCAAAAGTCTGCACTGCTCAGGTTTCTTTTTTTGCTCGCCGCTACCTTTTAGTGCTTCCCTACGTATTGGGTGCAGTCTGTAAGTGTACAGAGCAAGGAATAGCAATTGTAAGTGATGTCATTAAGGAAGAAGGTCCCGGCAGGGCACTACTTAGAATCAGCGGGGGTCAAAAGCAAGAAAAAAATGCCCTGATAAGAAATATCTGGAGTTGGAAAATTAACCAGCAGTATTGTCTATGGTCATGTAGACAATAGCTAAAAATGTCCTGAATAATAAAGCTCAAACACGTGGTACACAGAGGGTTAATAGGGTCAGTGTTGTGCACTGTGCCAGGCATACGTCACCTTCTCACGGTCACTAAGAGCCGCAAATCTCTTCTTCTCAGCCTCCTCGGCCTCCCTTTTCAGCCTCTCTTCTTTGTCGTCTTTCTCCTTCTGCTTCCTCTGTGCCCTCTGCGCGCGTTTCTTCTCCGCCTTGCGCGCCTCCACCTCCTCCAAAATTGGTCCAGGGATCTAGATTCAGTACAGGGGATTTATCAGCATCTGGTATTGATAGACTGGAAATCTAGAACTGTTCTCTCCACATTTCAGTGAAGTCCTGATATTAACCCCTTAACAACCATTCACCATCTGTACATAACAGTCGTGAAAGGACCTTTGCAGTTTCATTTTTTTTTTTGCATTGCTGCTTTAAAGCGCCTAAAATACAGCCAGGTCTTTAGGACTGAAATTCTTGTGTTTTTAAATAGTTAACAGCGCAGATGTGCAGCCGCCCCCTCAACTGAGATGAATTTACAGCAGCGATCGGAGCTAGCTCTGGTCACTGCTGTCAGATGCCAGCTGTGAGCCCGCTCCATACATCCCACACACAACCCATGGAAATATATGTCACAGGTCCTTAAAGGGTTAAAGAGCTTGTCTAGGATGGCGGAGACCCCGGCGGTGGCAGCTACACACCTGCGACTTGCCATAGTTGTACTTGTCGGGGTTTTCTTCTCTGTACTTGCGGAAACTATTCCGGGTCCGTTTGTCGGCAGATAAAGAATATGGCGTCTGGGCGTTGGAGTCCCTGAAGAGAGATGAAGAAGTGTAAAATCTACCAGGTATATAAAAAAAAAAAATGTATATGTATGTAACCTCAAATCTAGACCCTGACCTGAGTGTAGGGTCCCAGCCGGCGTCCATCAGCAGACAGGCCACCTCCCCGTGTCCTGCAGACGCCGCCACATGGAGCAACGTGCGCCGCTCCACCGCCAGGTGCTCATTCACCAACCTCTGCACAACCTCCGGGGAGGAAAGTCTGGGACCGGAGGAGTCATCAGAGGAACCGGGTAGTCCATCCTCTAGCAGCTGCTTAGCGGTCTCAGTATCTCCGGTTTTGCAGCACGTGAATAAGACGTTACGTATCCTGGAGAGTTCATCACCTGAGGAGGAAGAAAATGATTCGTCACTTATCACCGAAGAAAGCAATGGACAGTCACATAGTTCTCCTGGGGAAGGCGCAGCAGGAGCAATGTGCGAATACAGAGCGGGCACAACAGGTGGGGGCGAGCTCTAGTCTGGCTCATGCTTTGTGCAGACACTGAACTAGCAGGAGGCGATGGATCGTGTGAAGTCAGCACAGTGTTGGACGAAAAAGCAGAAGGATATGGAAGGCAAATGAGCTACATACACACCGAGCAGCCAGAATATCAAACCACAGACAGGTGAAGGGAATCGCATGGAGTAGGTGACAATGGCGCCTGTCAGGAGCGCAAATAGGAGAAAGTGAACAAACAGAACCTGAAATTAACATGTTGGACGGGCAAGAGTAAGAATCTGAGCGAACAAGACAAGATCCATGTTTTGATGGGGGGGCGGGGGACACCCATTATGCAGCCAACCCTGCAAGGGGCGCTCCCCGGCCGGCATCGCAGGGGCGCTCCCCAGAAAACGCCGCATAATGTGGGGTGCTCCCTGATACACAACCAGCATTGCGGAGATACACGTCCGACATTGAGGGGGCGTTTCCAGATACACTGCCAGAACTACACGGGTGCTCACCGATACACGGCAGGCATGGCGGAGAGGGAGGCTCCCCGATAGACGGCCGGCATCGCAAGGGGGGGGGGCTCTCCCCAACCAATACACGGCCGGCATTGTGGCAGGGGTGCTCCTCGATACACGGCTAGCATCACGGGGGCACTCCCCAATACACGGCCGGCATCGCATGGGCACTGCCCAATACACAGCCAGCATCACAGGGGCACTCCCCAATACACGGCCGGCATCGCATGGGCACTGCCCAATACACGGCCGGCATCACAGGGGCACTCCCCAATACACGGCCGGCATCACAGGGGCACTGCCCAATACACGGCCGGCATCACAGGGGCACTCCCCAATACACGGCCGGCATCACAGGGGCACCCCCGATACACGGTCGTCATCGCAGGGGCACTCCCCGATACATAACCAATTTGTTAATTAAAAAGCCTCATCCTGAGAACGAGACTCCATAGCATTTGATGGACGTCGTGGGACATTACACCATTAAATTACAAACTTTGATGACTTTTCTTCATAAATTGGTGAACGAGGGCGTGTGTGAGGGGAGTCTTTATTCAAATAATTTATTATTTCCTGTGTCTGCGTTTTTTTTTACTTTTTCCTTACTGGGTTAATAATGTGGGTATCTGATAGATGCCTCTCCATTACTAACCCCTGTGCTTGATACCAGCTGACATTACATAGCTGACATCAACTCCCCAAAATATTACCCCGATTGCCACCGCAAGACAAATCAGGAAGAGGCGAACAAAGCTCCAGAACTGGCATATCTATTTGGATGCGCCACTTTTGGGGCGGCTGCGGGCTGCAATTTTTAGGCTTGGAAGGGAACAATAATCATGGACCATCCCAGCCTGATAATACCAGTCCCCAGCTGTCTGCTTATCAAAAAATAGGGGGGGCCTCACGTCATTTTTTAAAATTATTTATTCCGTATCCACATTTGTTTGCAGGACAATTATCCTGCTCTTACCTCCATTTTGCTTCCTTTTGCAGCCCCCGAGCCCTTACTACGACCATCTCACTGCCCAAAAGTTTGTTTCCCCATTGAATTATGAGGGGTTCGGGTACTGTACCGAACTTTTAAACTAAAGTCCAGCTGAACCTGGAGACCCCAAACATCCACAGGTCTGCTCATCCCTACTGAGGACACTTCAGAGATTATGAGAGGTCCACGTCTGATGATGGCACAGGGGCCTGTCACAATATCAGACCGGTGGCTCTAATGTCCTGACTGATCAGTGTGTAAAAGTCTAAACTGACATATAAAGGGGACCCCGTCCGTCCGGCGTCAGTGCCGTACCTCCCAGTGCAGACGATGGCTGATGTGTATCATTCTCCCTTTCCTCGGTGGCTGAATCTTCATCCTCCTCATCTGGTTCGGTCCTTGGAGATGTGACATTGGGCCCGGATGCACCTAGAAAACCCAAACACTCACATCAGACGTCCTTCCACCATACCAAGGGTAATGACCCCAAAAAGAGTGAAATGGGGTCAAAATGTTCTCTGCAGCCCAATATGCCGGAGAGAACGACCGGAGATCTCAAAGCCAGAAAGAAGCCGCAAACATAAACCAACAGATATATAATATACAAAGGTATATAATGTAACCTTATACAATGTAGCCCTATATAATGTAACCCTATATAATGTAACCCTATATAATGTAACTCCATATAATGTAACCCTATATAATGTAACCCCATATAATGTAAAAATATATAATGTAACCCTATATAATGTAATCCCATATAATGTAACCCTATATAATGTAATCCCATATAATGTAACACTATATAATGTAACCCCATATAATGTAACCCCATATAATGTAATCCTATATAATGTAACCCCATATAATGTAACCCCATATAATGTAACAATATATAATGTAACCCTATATAATGTAACCCCATATAATGTAACCCTATATAATGTAATCCCATATAATGTAACACTATATAATGTAACCCCATATAATGTAACACTATATAATGTAACCCCATATAATGTAACCCCATATAATGTAACCCCATATAATGTAACCCTATATAATGTAACCCCATATAATGTAACCCCATATAATGTAACCCTATATAATGTAATCCCATATAATGTAACCCCATATAATGTAATCCCATATAATGTAACCCCATATAATGTAACCCCATATAATGTAACCCCATATAATGTAACCCTATATAATGTAATCCCATATAATGTAACCCCATATAATGTAACCCCATATAATGTAACCCCATTTAATGTAACCCCATATAATGTAACCCCATATAATGTAACCCCATATAATGTAACCCCATTTAATGTAATCCCATATAATGTAACCCCATATAATGTAATCCCATTTAATGTAATCCCATATAATGTAACCCCATATAATGTAACCCCATATAATGTAACCCCATATAATGTAACCCCATTTAATGTAATCCCATTTAATGTAATCCCATTTAATGTAACCCCATATAATGTAACCCCATATAATGTAACCCTATATAATGTAACCCTATATAATGTAACCCTATGTAACCCGTACTCGTTCCTTCCCGCTTCTTCCTCTTCTTCTTCTTCCTCCTCGGCTGCACTTCGTGTTCCCTTAGATCTAATGTGCTGATCGTCAGCTCTTCTTCCACAAACTCTTCGGGTGCCGGCGTCTCCTCCTCGGATTCATCAGCGACATCTGACACAAAGCACAGACACATCGTCCTAATCTGCGGCAGATCCTATACCATTTGTACATAATTGCCAGGATTGCTCCTCAATAGAGTGGGGGAGGGTAACTATCTGTATGGGGGGAAGCTGGGGACCACCACGGCCTCCATTACACCCCGGATATTAATATTTACCAGTCACTTCTTCCTGTGGTTTCGTTTGTCCGGGTTTTCTAGGCCGCGCTGTTTTCTCTCGAGTTCTACTGATCAGTGACGAGGCCGCGGACTTCTCTATAAAAAGAAAAACTCTTCATTATTTACATTATTTTATACAACAGAACACCAAAAACCTGAAATGTACGATCCCCTCCGACAAAAAAAAGAAAACGTGAAAGCCTCGACTTCAGTTATTTTGAGAGTTTCAAGCTGAATTTTGCTCCGGTTAGTGGAAACAATCAGCAAGCAGGTCACCCCCCACAGCTGAACTCCTATAATGGAAAGGGCATTAGTTGTCCAACATCGGGCGACTGTACTGTGTGCGGTGTAAAGATGAGGATTCCCAGATTGGAAATCATTAGAATGAGCTTTCCCTGGAGTGCTGAATAGTGAGTGCAGCTCTGGAGCATAATACAGGATGTGACTCAGGATCAGTACAGTGTAAGTAATGTAATGTATGTACACAGTGACCGCACCAGCAGAATAGTGAGTGCAGCTCTGGAGTATAATACAGGAGGTAACTCAGGATCTGTACAGGATCAGTAATGTAATGTATGTACACAGTGACTGCACCAGCAGAACAGTGAGTGCAGCTCTGGAGTATAATACAGGATGGAACTCAGGATCAGTAATGTAATGTATGTACACAGTGACTGCACCAGCAGAATAGTGAGTGCAGCTCTGGAGTATAATACAGGAGGTAACTCAGGATCTGTACAGGATCAGTAATGTAATGTATGTACACAGTGACTACACCAGCAGAATAGTGAGTGCGGCTCTGGAGTATAATACAAGAGGTCTCTCAGAATCAGTAATGTAATGTATGTACACAGTGACAGCACCAGCAGAATAGTGAGTGCAGCTCTGGAGTATAATACAGGAGGTAACTCAGGATCAGTACAGGATCAGTAATGTAATGTATGTACACAGTGACTGCAACAGCAGAATAGTGAGTGCAGCTCTGGAGTATAATACAAGAGGTATCTCAGAATCAGTAATGTAATGTATGCACACAGTGACTGCACCAGCAGAATAGTGAGTGCAGCTCTGGAGTATAATACAGGAGGTGACTCAGGATCAGTAATGTAATGTATGTACACAGTGACTGCACCAGCAGAATAGTGAGTGCAGCTCTGGAGTATAATACAGGAGGTATCTCAGGATCAGTAATGTAATGTATGTACACAGTGACTGCACCAGCAGAATAGTGAGTGCAGCTCTGGAGTATAATACAGGAGGTATCTCAGGATCAGTAATGTAATGTATGTACACAGTGACTGCAACAGCAGAATAGTGAGTGCAGCTCTGGAGTATAATACAAGAGGTATCTCAGGATCAGTAATGTGATGTATGTACACAGTGACTGCACCAGCAGAATAGTGAGTGCAGCTCCGGAGTATAATACAGGATGTAACTCAGGATCAGTACAGGATAATGTTTGTACACAGTGACTGCACCAGCAGAATAGTGAGTGCAGCTCTGGAGTATAATACAGGAGGTGAAGCAGTATCAGTAATGTAATGTATGTACACAGTGACTGCACCAGCAGAATAGTGAGTGCAGCTCTGGAGTATAATACAGGAGGTGAAGCAGTATCAGTAATGTGCACAGTGACATCGCCATCTCACCATACAGCTGCAGTGTGTACAGATGCGTGTGGACTCTGTGGACCTCCCTGTAGGTCGCTCTTCTTGTGCAGAATGGAATTCCATATACTCGGGGGTCTTTCTTTGTAATTGGGGAGTTACGTCCTAAGAATAACGTCTTATCGGAGCGGGGGGCCCGGAGATAGATCCCCTGCGCGTCTCTGATGTGCTCGGTCCAGCTCTGTAATAACTGATTGATGTCCTGGAAGTAAAAACCACCAAACACTGTAATATTAATACGTGGCGCCCGTGTGACGTCTTCCGGTGGTGGCCGCAGTAATAAGATGCAGACGTCTCACCGCCATCAGAGCCACCTGGTTGTGGCGCCTCAGAGCCGCCCCGGCAGACCTCGCCATGTGGCCGCGATTCTGGGAGTCGTGGACGGATTGTGCGGTCCCCCTTTTAGCTCTCACGGTGTAACGATGGAAGGTTTTGTGCTTTATCACCTCCTTTCTGTGAAGAAGATGCAGGACGGCAAAAATGAGGGTGAAGAGCAAGATCCTACACACAATATCTAGCATAGCGCAGCTCGTGTAATGCAGGGGAGGAGGGGGATGCAGCTGCAGGTATTGTGATGCATGTGTCCCTAATGGACTCCTCCATGACAATGACAGCCAAAAATAAAGAACTATATATGTATAAAAACCAAAATCTACCCCTTATAAACAGCTCCAGCAAAATGTCCTCCTCCGGCCATGAGAATCACCACCACCGGCTGCTCCTGCAGACGCGCCACACACCGGAGCAGCTGCTGCGGCGTCACCTCCGTGTCCTGGGCAGCAGACAGCGAGGCTGTATTATTGGGGTCTCACATATCATTATATGGCTAATTGATAGTCTTCTTACCTTCGCTGCCCCCAGAACACAGCGGTACACGGAGAGGAGCTGCTGCGCTCCATTCCTAAATAGGACTCTCTGTGCCTGGATGGACTGAGCGAAGGTGGGAGGTGACCCGTCACCGGGCTCCGAGGCCGGCCGTGGCTCCGAGTCATCCGAGCTCTCCGAGTCCGAGCCAGAAATGCTGGACACGTCCCCTGGGGAGAGGAGAGGGTCCTGAAATGGGGAGCCACTCACCGGCCTGTGCCGCGGCCCTCCATGTCCAGGCGGCTTGCACCTCACCCCACCACCTCAGAGCGGCCTGCGCCTCAGTCCTCCTCCTACAAACAGCCCCCCATCTTGCCCCTCCACCTCCGAGTGGCCCGCGTCTCGCCGCTCCACCTCCAAGCGGCCCCCTGTCTCGCGCCTCCACCTCCAAGCGGCCCCCAGTCTCGCCCCTCCACCTCCAAGTGGCCCCCTGTCTCGCGCCGCCCCCTGTCTCGCGCCTCCACCTCCAAGCGGCCCCCAGTCTCACCCCTCCACCTCCAAGCGGCCCCCCCCGTCTCGCCCCTCCACCTCCGAGCGCCCCCCCCGTCTCGCCCCTCCACCTCCGAGCGGCCCCCTGTCTCGCCCCTCCACCTCCGAGCGGCCCCCTGTCTCGCCCCTCCACCTCCGAGCGGCCCCCCATCTCCAAGCGGCCTCCTTGTCTCGCCCCCCCACCTCCGAGAGCCCCCCCGTCTCCCCCCTCCACCTCCCACGTCTTTTCCCCCGACCCTCTCCTCTGTCTTGTCCTGCCCCAGACCCTGTCCCTGCATTAGTCCCCCTCCTCACCTGCCCGCGTCTTCTCCTGGAAGTCCTCCTCGCTCAGCGCTTCTGATCCCCGGATTCTCCGCTTCAGGTTAAATCGATGCCAGTCCAAGGTGTAATGTTCTTTCTTTAGTACAGAGAATAAAGTTATCATAAATCAGTTTTCACTTGTCAAAATCTACCTCTGAGCTGTATATTTAGGAAACCAGAATCCATTTAACTCTTCATAAAAGGCTCTGGACGCCCCATGCTTTACACTGCAGCTTCTCTTCATCAGATCGGCTGCTAGGCTTTGATACTGTAGATAATATTTACCTGTTCCTCTCTGCTGTCAAAATTGCACTGACACGTGGAGCAGCTCATGCGGTCCGAGACCTCCAGAGAGTTTGGAGCTTTTACTTCTCCAAGATTTATTTCTAGGGAAAACAATCACAGATGAGAGATCGTAATGAGACCCTCACTGCAGCATCCGAGCCCCTCATTGCGGCATCCGAGCCCCTCACTGCAGCATCCGAGCCCCTCACTGCGGCATCCGAGCCCCTCACTGCGGCATCCGAGCCCCTCACTGCGGCATCCGAGCCTCACTGCGGCATCCGAGCCTCACTGCGGCATCCGAGCCCCTCACTGCGGCATCCGAGCCCCTCACTGCGGCATCAGAGCCTCACTGCGGCATCCGAGCCCCTCACTGCGGCATCCGAGCCCCTCACTGCGGCATCCGAGCCTCACTGCGGCATCCGAGCCCCTCACAGCCCCTCACTGCAGCATCCGAACCCCTCACAGCCCTGCACTGTGGCACCTGAGCCCCTCACAGCCCTGCACTGCGGCACCCGAGCCCCTCACTGCGGCACCCGAGCCCCTCACAGCCCCTCACTGCGGCACAGAGCTCCTCACTGCGGCACCGAGCCCCTAACAGCCCTGCACTGCGGCACCCGAGCCCCTCACAGCCCTGCACCGCGGCACCCGAGCCCCTCACAAGCCCTGCACCGCGGCATCCGAGCCCCTAACAGCCCTGCACTGCGGCACCCGAGCCCCTCACAGCCCTGCACCGCAGCACCCGAGCCCCTCACAAGCCCTGCACCGCGGCATCAGAGCCCCTCACAGCCCTGCCCCGCGGCATCCGAGCCCCTCACAGCCCTGCACCGCGGCATCCGAGCCCCTCACAGCCCTGCACTGTGGTATTCGAGCCCCTCACAGCCCTGCACCGTGGCATTCGAGCCCCTCACAGCCCTGCACCGCGGCACCCAAGGCCCTCACAGCCCTGCACCGCGGCATCCGAGCCCCTCAGAGCCCTGCACCGCGGCTTTCGAGCCCCTCACAGCCCTGCACCGCGGCACCCAAGGCCCTCACAGCCCTGCACCGCGGCATTCGAGCCCCTCACAGCTCTGCACCGCGGCATCCAAGCCCCTCACAGCCCTGCACCGCGGCATCCGAGCCCCTCACAGACCTGCACTGCGGCCCCTCACAGACCTGCACTGCGGCCCCTCACAGACCTGCACTGCGGCCCCTCACAGACCTGCACTGCGGCCCCTCACAGCCCCGCACTGCGGCACCCGAGCCCCTCACAGCCCCGCACTGCGGCACCCGAGCCCCTCACAGCCCCGCACTGCGGCACCCGAGCCCCTCACAGCCCCGTACTGCGGCACCCTCACCCCTCACCCCCTCCAGTCGTTAGAATGAGAGACCCCTAGTGCCATCCTGAAAAGGAAAATCTCCGGCTTTTTGCTATAAGATCCAGCAACAACAGCTATCCTGCTTGTTGATGGTTTCCACTTTTCCCTCTCATCAGCAGCCGGGCTCCAGCACAAGACGCTTAATTGGTTTGTGGCTCTTATCAACTATTCAAAAACCAAATCCAGCGGCTCCTCATCAGCGGCTCCTCATCAGCGGCGTCTACCTGGAGGCTTCACGCTCTCTGAGGAATCGTCTCTTCCATTGCTGTTATTATAGAGGGACAGGTCACACAGCGCCACACTGGAGAGGCCGAGATCAAAGAGGCTGAGGAGCTGAACGCCAGGAGGCCTGAGGATAGAGGACAAAAGGAGAAATAATATGGGGTGATGTCAGAAGCTCCATCTGTGGTATTAGAGGATGGGCGAGACTGGCAGGACTATGCTCATGTATTTGTGTGTATGGTCACAGGTATAGCTGCGATGCTCTGCAGGTCCGGACCCCTTTCTATCATAGCTGTGATGCTCTGCGTTCTACATGACCTGCAAGGTACCTGACCGCACCACCAGCACAGTAGTCATCTACGTACTTGACCGCACCACCAGGCACAGGCGTTATCTACGTACCTGACCACACCGCCAGGCACAGGAGTCATCTACGTACCTGACCGCACCACCAGGCACAGGCGTCATCTATGTACCTGACCAGACCACCAGGAACAGAAGTCATCTACGTACCTGACAGCACCACCAGGCACAGGCGTCATCTACGTACCTGACCACTCCACCAGGCACAGGCGTCATCTACGTACCTGACCACACCGCCAGGCACAGGAGTCATCTACGTACCTGACCACACCGCCAGGCACAGGAGTCATCTACGTACCTGACCACACCGCCAGGCACAGGAGTCATCTATGTACCTGACCACACCACCAGGCACAGGAGTCATCTACGTACCTGACCACACCGCCAGGCACAGGAGTCATCTACGTACCTGACCACACCACCAGGCACAGGCGTCATCTATGTACCTGACCAGACCACCAGGAACAGAAGTCATCTACGTACCTGACCACACCACCAGGCACAGGCGTCATCTATGTACCTGACCAGACCACCAGGAACAGAAGTCATCTACGTACCTGACTACACCACCAGGCACAGGCGTCATCTATGTACCTGACAGCACCACCAGGCACAGGCGTCATCTACGTACCTGACCACTCCACCAGGCACAGGCGTCATCTACGTACCTGACCACACCGCCAGGCACAGGAGTCATCTACGTACCTGACCACACCGCCAGGCACAGGAGTCATCTACGTACCTGACCACACCGCCAGGCACAGGAGTCATCTACGTACCTGACCACACCACCAGGCACAGGTGTCATCTATGTACCTGACCGCACCACCAGGCACAGGTGTCATCTACCAATGCTGGTCACTAATGAAAGTGGATTCACACTGAGCAGAACTGATGGCCACCAATGATGCTGGAGAAGTCAAGGAGTACGCTGTGCAAAAGCCAGTGCTGTCACCAGACGAGCCTTTGATGGTGGTGTTAGTGTGGGCCGGTGGGTCTTGTCAATACAGAACAGCCCCACCCTGTGTGACTGATACAGTGACAGCCCCGACTACTGGAATAACATTACTCCAGTCATCGTGCCCCTGCATGAACCACACCGGCCTAACGTCATCTTTATGGAGGACAATGCTCCAGCTCATGGAGATCACATCATTAAGGAACGGCTACTAGAGACTAGGGGACGTCAAATGGAGCGGCTGCAATTTCTCCAGACCTGAACCCCACAGAAAACCTATGGGATCAGCAGAGTCACCATGTAGAGGCCATAGCTCTGTACCCCAGAACCTCAATGACCTGAGGGCCACCCTTCAAGAAGAACGGGACGCCGGCCTCTGCAGACAATAACTCCACTGGTGACCAGCAGGAGGCGTCAGTGTCAGCTCAAGACCTTATGACGAGTAATTGAGACACTGACATTTTGGGGGGTGGAGGGGGGGGAGGGGTGTACCCCCACTGTTATTGGCTCTTGTTCAATAAATATCTGAGTTAAGGAACCCCCATTGCTGCTTCTACTTAATGCCCAACTTTCATCATAAATTATCACTGGAGAGGAACTTGCTCCACACATTTCACCTGAAAGCCACATATCCCTCTCTGTGGGTAGTGTACAATTACACAGATTTACAGGAATCCCTTACATTAGGACACGTGGCTCTATAGTCAGGCTGACAGTCTTATCAAGCCCCATTAGCTTTAGTGAACTACAATTCCCAGCATCCCTCAGCACTCCCCACCTAAGGAGGGAATTCTGGGAATTGTAGTCCGCTACAATGAACAAAGACTAACACCATGGCCCGCCGCTCACCCCTCCATGCTGCTCTCCCGGCAGCTGTCACTTCTTCACTTCCTCATCTGACGTCACTTCCGCTACAGCGCAAGCGCTTCACTCACGCTGACCCAAAACAAACCTCAGACACGCCCAATCTGCGTAGCTATTGGTTAGTGAACTGAGTGTTCTCCTTTCTCATTGGTGCCTTGCTTGCATATTCCCCTTTGATTGGCTGGTGATCCTGTTAGCTGATCTGAGTGACAGGCCAGGCCATTCTGCCTGTGTTATAGGAGCGGTCGCAGGACTCAGTCTGGGGTCGTCTGTGGCGAGTGAGGAGCCTGGTGCAGCAGGTGGGAGCGATACGAGGGCCCCTGTCTGGTCAGATATGTCCGTATAATACCCCCTGTGATGTCATAGTCTTATTATCACCCCCTTATACATCTGTATTTACCTATATTGCCTTTATTGTACCATAAATGGCCCCTTCACCACCGGTCTCCCGGATATTCGCCATTTCTACCTCACGTAACCGTACGCGCTCATAACTTTTGCGTTATTTAGTGTCTGCCGGGCCGCAACCCCTTCCTTATTTTGATTTTGGCGCTTCTGTAGCGCCCCTGAACCCATCAGGGCACTACAAGGTACTGCATCCCGTCAAAGATGCAGGCCTACCCCCAGGGACCTGGAAGACCAGTGCCGGTAACACCAAAACACACAAACATCCCCAGTCTCTCCCAATCATGGGTGACTAGTTTGGGTCCCAATGGATGGCCACCCAGCGGTGGAGCCGATCCGGTCCACTAGACGACAACCGGGGGGAGGAGAGAGATGGCGGGACAGTCTGTAGTGACCGTTGTAAGAGCAGTGACCTAGCTGGTGAAGGAGAGTGGTTGCCAGGGAGGGTACGACAAGGTACCCCTGGAACCAGAGCACCGACGGGGCACAGGGCCCTAGGTCAGGTGAACACTTCAGGCTACCTGACATATACCTGCACAGTGAGGGGACCATCCAGGACCTCACTGACCCAATAATCCGGGGGCACCAGCAGTAACGAGAGAGCCAGGGACCGGAACAGAACTCCGACCCTACAGGGTTTACACTGCCGCCATACAGACCAGAGGCTGAACGACTAATAGGAGGGCACCCCCAGACGCTCCAAGCCACGGGGTTCCACAAAACTACTGAGAGGTGCAGGGGAAAGAAGCCACCAGGTCACCACACCAGCACTGGGACTAAAGGGACCAGGGGTCGAAACCAGCCGTCCTCAGTGATCCAGCATTACCACCGCTGTGCGGAAACACCAGTTGCACCGCATCCCCATCGAGTGGTCTCCCTTCTTTCCAGGCCACCCCCTGGGGCTCGGCCCTACTTGTGGAGGGCCCAACATCCAGGCTGCCATCACTACCAGCCCCAGTGGTAATAGACCGTGCAGCGGCGGCTCCATCTATCTAGCCGCAACCCGCAAGTGGCGTCGTGACAAACTCTCTAATCCCCCTGTAAATAAGCCCTTTTCAAGCGACCCCCAGAGTCACGGAACCGGGCATCGGCCATTGCACACCCGTGACACAGCTTCCCCGTACATATACGGCCCGGGACTGAGTACCCCATAGCCCTGGGGCGAGTCACTTACATCCCCCCCCCCTTTTTTTTCCCCATTTTAATCCCGTCCCCCCTTTTTTCTTGCGCCATCATTTTTATTTTCCCTTTCGCACAGCGGGTGGGCGGTCACGAGTTGGTTGTTTTGGACATCTCTTCTTTTTACCGTATATGTTGCAAAACAATGACAAAACAAGATTCTCAATGGGGTGAAATGTTGAATTAAAAAATATAATGTCGCAGTTTTATTTCCCCCAATCTTCATTGTGCAGTAAATCCGTCTCTCCAGGTCGGTATGGTTACAGCAGCACTGGATTTGAACAGGGGGGGTTTGTCTATTTTTGAACACTTCTCCCTTTTTTTTTTTTTTAATTTCCTTCACTTTTTTATCTTTCTGGCAATGGCGCAGGGTGCGGACGTGTGTTTTTTACTGATACCGTTTTGGAGCACATAAGGTGATTATGTGGTGCGATGATCGGAAAAACAGCAAATCTGGCGTTCTCTTTTCCTGTGTGCTATGTTTTCACAGAGTGGACACTTATGGATGTGGCCATAATCAATGTTTCATGGGGTTGGTTTTGTTTTTTTTGTTTTTTTTTGCATGAGGACTTCAGCCTGTGATCATTTGATCCTTGCAGTGTATAATGTGATATATTGTATTATATACAGACGTCTATGAAGCTACGTCTGTGGCAGAGGGGCATTGGGGTATCATGCTGATGGTGACTGGGGCCTCGTCTATCATAACAGTCTACTCACTCCCGAGAGCATGGGTGTACAGACGCTGAACCACAGCACCCGAGACCCCTCACATTCTCTCACTGCGGCGCCCGAGCCCCTCAGAGCCCTGCACTGCGGCGCCCGGGCCCCTCAGAGCCCTGCACTGCGGCGCCCGGGCCTCTCAGAGCCCTGCACTGCGGCGCCCGGGCCTCTCAGAGCCCTGCACTGCGGCGCCCGGGCCCCTCAGAGCCCTGCACTGCGGCGCCCGGGCCCCTCAGAGCCCTGCACTGCGGCGCCCGGGCCCCTCAGAGCCCTGCACTGCGGCGCCCGGGCCTCTCAGAGCCCTGCACTGCGGCGCCCGGGCCTCTCAGAGCCCTGCACTGCGGCGCCCGGGCCTCTCAGAGCCCTGCACTGCGGCGCCCGGGCCCCTCAGAGCCCTGCACTGCGGCGCCCGGGCCCCTCAGAGCCCTGCACTGCGGCGCCCGGGCCCCTCAGAGCCCTGCACTGCGGCGCCCGGGCCCCTCAGAGCCCTGCACTGCGGCGCCCGAGCCCCTCAGAGCCCTGCACTGCGGCGCCCGAGCCCCTCAGAGCCCTGCACTGCGGCGCCCGGGCCCCTCAGAGCCCCTCACCCTGGATTGCCCAAAAGTCCTCTGCTCAGGGGTCCGCAGCGGCTCCGGCCCAGGGGAGCCCGCACTGGGTTTTGATTCTTTCACATGTGAGATTTGGATCACACTGTCAGGAGAGCAAAATTTCTTCATTCTGGATGTCTGTGGAATTCAGACTGCACTCAGATAACCTCCGAGTACAATCTGATGAATTCCACACATTCATAGACTGGAATGAGCGCGCACTTGTCCACAGAATGATGCAATTTTATTTATTTATTTTTTTTCTCATGCCGAATAAGCATGAAAAAAAAAAAAGCGCTGATCGGCATTGCCCGATAGTATAACACTGGAGCGACGGCTATCAGATAACAGATAAAACATTCGGCTAGCACTTGTCCAAGTTATATTCTCATGGAGCAAGGCCTGATTGAAAGCACAGGCGAGCTGTGTGAAGTCTCAGGACCCCAGACCCCCGCTGATCTCCAACATTAAAAAAAAAAAAAAAACTCTGAAGGTTTACCATTTAAGTTGTGAAATCACAATGATCGGGGCCCACGCCAGTCCCTGCTGTTAGTGTTGGGGGCTTCCTGTATTCTCAGCTCCCGAGCCTGCTCTTCCTGTATTCTCAGCTCCCGAGCCTGCTCTTCCTGTATTCTCAGCTCCCGAGCCTGCTCTTCCTGTATTCTCAGCTCCCGAGCCGGCTCTTCCTGTGTTCTCAGCTCCCGAGCCTGCTCTTCCTGTGTTCTCAGCTCCCGAGCCTGCTCTTCCTGTGTTCTCAGCTCCCGAGCCTGCTCTTCCTGTGTTCTCAGCTCCCGAGCCTGCTCTTCCTGTATTCTCAGCTCCCGAGCCTGCTCTTCCTGTATTCTCAGCTCCCGAGCCTGCTCTTCCTGTATTCTCAGCTCCCGAGCCTGCTCTTCCTGTATTCTCAGCTCCCGAGCCTGCTCTTTTTGTATTCTCAGCTCCCGAGCCGGCTCTTCCTGTATTCTCAGCTCCCGAGCCTGCTCTTCCTGTGTTCTCAGCTCCCGAGCCTGCTCTTCCTGTGTTCTCAGCTCCCGAGCCTGCTCTTCCTGTATTCTCAGCTCCCGAGCCTGCTCTTCCTGTATTCTCAGCTCCCGAGCCTGCTCTTTTTGTATTCTCAGCTCCCGAGCCGGCTCTTCCTGTATTCTCAGCTCCCGAGCCGGCTCTTCCTGTATTCTCAGCTCCTGAGCCGGCTCTTCCTGTATTCTCAGCTCCCGAGCCGGCTCTTTCTGTATTCTCAGCTCCCGAGCCTGCTCTTCCTGTATTCTCAGCTCCTGAGCCTGCTCTTCCTGTATTCTCAGCTCCTGAGCCTGCTCTTCCTGTATTCTCAGCTCCTGAGCCTGCTCTTCCTGTATTCTCAGCTCCCGAGCCGGCTCTTCCTGTGTTCTCAGCTCCCGAGCCTGCTCTTCCTGTGTTCTCAGCTCCCGAGCCTGCTCTTCCTGTGTTCTCAGCTCCCGAGCCTGCTCTTCCTGTGTTCTCAGCTCCCGAGCCTGCTCTTCCTGTATTCTCAGCTCCCGAGCCTGCTCTTCCTGTATTCTCAGCTCCCGAGCCTGCTCTTTTTGTATTCTCAGCTCCCGAGCCGGCTCTTCCTGTATTCTCAGCTCCCGAGCCTGCTCTTCCTGTATTCTCAGCTCCCGAGCCGGCTCTTCCTGTATTCTCAGCTCCCGAGCCGGCTCTTTCTGTATTCTCAGCTCCCGAGCCTGCTCTTCCTGTATTCTCAGCTCCTGAGCCTGCTCTTCCCGTATTCTCAGCTCCCGAGCCTGCTCTTTCTGTATTCTCAGCTCCCGAGCCTGCTCTTCTTGTATTCTCAGCTCCCGAGGCTGCTCTTCCCGTATTCTCAGCTCCCGAGGCTGCTCTTCCCGTATTCTCAGCTCCCGAGCCTGCTCTTCCCGTATTCTCAGCTCCCGAGCCTGCTCTTCCCGTATTCTCAGCTCCCGAGCCTGCTCTTCCCGTATTCTCAGCTCCCGAGCCTGCTCTTCCCGTATTCTCAGCTCCCGAGCCTGCTCTTCCCGTATTCTCAGCTCCCGAGCCTGCTCTTCCCGTATTCTCAGCTCCCGAGCCTGCTCTTCCTGTATTCTCAGCTCCCGAGCCTGCTCTTCCTGTATTCTCAGCTCCCGAGCCTGCTCTTCCTGTATTCTCAGCTCCCGAGCCTGCTCTTCCTGTATTCTCAGCTCCCGAGCCTGCTCTTCCTGTATTCTCAGCTCCCGAGCCTGCTCTTCCTGTATTCTCAGCTCCCGAGCCTGCTCTTCCTGTATTCTCAGCTCCCGAGCCTGCTCTTCCTGTATTCTCAGCTCCCGAGCCTGCTCTTCCTGTATTCTCAGCTCCCGAGCCTGCTCTTCCTGTATTCTCAGCTCCCGAGCCTGCTCTTCCTGTATTCTCAGCTCCCGAGCCTGCTCTTTCTGTATTCTCAGCTCCCGAGCCTGCTCTTTCTGTATTCTCAGCTCCCGAGCCTGCTCTTTCTGTATTCTCAGCTCCCGAGCCTGCTCTTCCTGTATTCTCAGCTCCCGAGCCTGCTCTTCCTGTATTCTCAGCTCCCGAGCCTGCTCTTCCTGTATTCTCAGCTCCCGAGCCTGCTCTTCCTGTATTCTCAGCTCCCGAGCCTGCTCTTCCTGTATTCTCAGCTCCCGAGCCTGCTCTTCCTGTATTCTCAGCTCCTGAGCCTGCTCTTCCTGTATTCTCAGCTCCTGAGCCTGCTCTTCCTGTATTCTCAGCTCCCGAGCCGGCTCTTCCCGTATTCTCAGCTCCCGAGCCGGCTCTTCCCGTATTCTCAGCTCCCGAGCCGGCTCTTCCCGTATTCTCAGCTCCCGAGCCGGCTCTTCCCGTATTCTCAGCTCCCGAGCCGGCTCTTCCCGTATTCTCAGCTCCCGAGCCTGCTCTTCCCGTATTCTCAGCTACCGAGCCTGCTCTTCCTGTATTCTCAGCTCCCGAGCCGGCTCTTCCTGTATTCTCAGCTCCCGAGCCGGCTCTTCCTGTATTCTCAGCTCCCGAGCCGGCTCTTCCTGTATTCTCAGCTCCCGAGCCGGCTCTTCCTGTATTCTCAGCTCCCGAGCCGGCTCTTCCTGTATTCTCAGCTCCCGAGCCGGCTCTTTCTGTATTCTCAGCTCCCGAGCCTGCTCTTCCTGTATTCTCAGCTCCTGAGCCGGCTCTTCCTGTATTCTCAGCTCCCGAGCCTGCTCTTCCTGTATTCTCAGCTCCCGAGCCTGCTCTTCCTGTATTCTCAGCTCCTGAGCCTGCTCTTCCTGTATTCTCAGCTCCCGAGCCGGCTCTTCCCGTATTCTCAGCTCCCGAGCCGGCTCTTCCCGTATTCTCAGCTCCCGAGCCGGCTCTTCCCGTATTCTCAGCTCCCGAGCCGGCTCTTCCCGTATTCTCAGCTCCCGAGCCGGCTCTTCCTGTATTCTCAGCTCCCGAGCCGGCTCTTCCTGTATTCTCAGCTCCCGAGCCGGCTCTTCCTGTATTCTCAGCTCCCGAGCCGGCTCTTCCTGTATTCTCAGCTCCCGAGCCGGCTCTTCCTGTATTCTCAGCTCCCGAGCCGGCTCTTCCTGTATTCTCAGCTCCCGAGCCGGCTCTTTCTGTATTCTCAGCTCCTGAGCCTGCTCTTCCTGTATTCTCAGCTCCTGAGCCGGCTCTTCCTGTATTCTCAGCTCCCGAGCCTGCTCTTCCTGTATTCTCAGCTCCCGAGCCTGCTCCATACACTTGCATCTTCTTCATGGTGGATTCTGTCTGTCATGATGGGAGAAAGAGAGTAAAACCATGAGTCCGAGAGGTCCCATCGTGATGATCCTGTGCTGGGAAATGCAGTAATAATGTACATAGCTATATAGGTGCGGTGAGACATATAATAAGATATAACGCGGCTTCATAATCCGATATAATATATTTTATAACTTTTACAACTTTCTGATACTTTGTCACTTCCTCCCCATTGTCAATCCCGCTGCTTGCTGTCAGTGAATGGGAGAATGTGTGATCACATCCAGACTCTTCTGCCGTGTCCTGTTTCCTTCCTTCTTTGTTAAAATTTAATTTAGTGTAGAAAAATGCACAAATAAATGTCCATCCTCAGGAGTCACTGACCCCCGCCCCCCTCCTATAACGCTCCTGCACTGCTATAAACTAAATAAAGGACTCTGGCCCTTTAAAGCTAGATTGGAAATGTTTGACATAAGCTGGGTGCAGCGGTGTGACTCAGGCCCCTTATGTATTAGTTTCATTTTCTCTGCAGCTCTGAAGTCTTCAGCCATGAAAGCGAAGAGATCACCCAGATAAAGACACAGGAACACCCGGGGGCCACACGGTGAGTACCGCTATATCTGCGAGTATCCATCCATCCGAGCGAGGAATGGGCTGACATACAAAATGTAAGAGGAGGAGCGATTGTAACAAGACAGCAATGTGATTGTAAGCCGGTCATCAGAACACAAAATAATACAGCTTACATTTAATAAAATACGAATCTCTAAATATACTCAAACCTATTAAAACTCTTGTACAAAGAGGGCAGTATTATAGTAGTTATATTCTTGTATATAGGGGCAGTATTATAGTAGTTATATTCTTGTATATAGGGGCAGTATTATAGTAGTTATATTCTTGTACATAGGGGCAGTATTATAGTAGTTATATTCTTGTACATAGGGGGAGTATTATAGTAGTTATATTCTTGTACATAGGAGCAGTATTATAGTACTTATATTCTTGTATATAGGGGCAGTATTATAGTAGTTATATTCTTGTACATAGGGGCAGTATTATAGTAGTTATATTCTTGTACATAGGGGGGAGTATTATAGTAGTTATATTCTTGTACATAGGAGCAGTATTATAGTAGTTACATTCTTGTACATAGGGGCAGTATTATAGTAGTTATATTCTTGTACATAGGAGCAGTATTATAGTAGTTATATTCTTGTACATAGGAGCAGTATTATAGTAGTTATATTCTTGTATATAGGGGGCAGTATTATAGTAGTTATATTCTTGTACATAGGGGCAGTATTATAGTAGTTATATTCTTGTACATAGGGGGCAGTATTATAGTAGGTATAGTCTTGTACATAGGGGCAGTATTATAGTAGTTATATCCTTGTACATAGGGGGCAGTATTATAGTAGTTATATTCTTGTACATAGGGGCAGTATTATAGTAGTTATATTCTTGTACATAGGGGGCAGTATTATAGTAGTTATATTCTTGTACATAGGAGCAGTATTATAGTAGTTATATTCTTGTACATAGGAGCAGTATTATAGTAGTTATATTCTTGTATATAGGGGGCAGTATTATAGTAGTTATATTCTTGTACATAGGGGGCAGTATTATAGTAGGTATAGTCTTGTACATAGGGGCAGTATTATAGCAGGTATATTCTTTTACATAGGGGGCAGTGTTATAGTAGTTTTATTTACTCTCTTCTTTTTCGTTATTTTATTTCACAGATTCTTCCGTGTGGGGCAGTAAATCTGAAATACTGTGTAGATTTGTCCCATTTGTGTATCCCGGGAAATGACACTGGAATATGTGACCATTTTGTGCATTTTGGACCTGGCGTCTGTGTAAGTTTCCATGTTTGATCTTTGTAGAAAACTGATTGCACCTGAGCTCTGATGTCTGGTTATAGTGCTGTACACACATCTTTCCTTGTGCTGCTGCCAGTTTGTTCCAGGATCAGCAGTCGCCCTTTTTTCATTGTAAATTGACTTGGCATTGATTATATCCATTTTAATGATTGATATTATTGCTGCTGAATCGATGTCACCCAGTAATCACTGATACATATGATCTAAATATTTTTCCTCTTGTTCTTCTACATCCAGTGCGTCCTCTATTTTGAAGGCTGGGATCTTGATGTGAGGCTGTGGGGACATGGCCGTCCTTGACACTCCCTACCAGAGGCTGGAGGCCTCGTACACGGACTCTCCTCTGGGGGAGGACGACCTCCTGGTGCATGTCCCAGAGGGAAGTAAATGTGAGTACTCCAGTGTCATAGTCTGCTTATAACGAGTTCTCGTCAGTGCTGAAATGTGGCGACCTTCACCTGCAAGGACTTTGTTTCCTCATTGTCATTGTGCAATACGGACCTATTTCACCTTACGTTGCATGTCTTTATTGGCTTATGTAATCTTTTTATAAATTGAGCAAATGGACTGAAGACGTCTTTCCAAACGTCCTGAATTATATCACACAAGAAAAGGCCGAACTGATATAAAGGGAAGTCTTCAGCTAACCAATGATAGGATGTGGTATCAGGGCTATTAGAGGTGCTCAATTCTTGGCAGATACTTCCCTGCATGGAACCACAGACCAATGTCACATGGAAGAATGCCATTCTATAAATTATTTTTAACTAAATCATGTATATTTACATCCTGTATTATATTCCAGAGCTGCACTCACTATTCTGCTGGTGTAGTCACTCTGTAAATAATTATATTATCCTGTACTGATCCTGAGTTCCCTCCTGTATTATACTCCAGAGCTGCACTCACTATTCTGCTGGTGCAGTCACTGTGTACATACATTACATTACTGATCCTGAGTTACCTCCTGTATTATACTCCAGAGCTGCACTCACTATTCTGCTGGTGCAGTCACTGTGTACATACATTACATTACTGATCCTGAGTTACCTCCTGTATTATACTCCAGAGCTGTACTCACTATTCTGCTGGTGCAGTCACTGTTTACATAATTACATTACTGATCCTGAGTTACATTCTGTATTATACTCCAGAGCTGCACTCACTATTCTGCTGGTGCAGTGTACATACATTACATTACTGATCCTGAGTTACCTCCTGTATTATACTCCAGAGCTGCACTCGCTATTCTGCTACTTTCAGGGCTGAAATCAAATCCGTGCCTGTAGAGTTTGCTCTGGTGATATATATTTTGGGAAGCGTTATCGTAACACAAGTCATTATAGTTTTCATTATATCTGTTGACAATATCTGCTCCCAATTGATGTGTAGTATCTGAAAACGAGGGGGTCTTTGCCTTATTAGTTTTGGCCACAGTAGACTTAGTAATACCTATGTTATACTATATAACGTGTCTTCTTCTGTCTTCAGCTCCGTGGAATCACATTGAGAACCTCGACCTCTTCTTCTCCCGAGTATCCTTTCTGTGCAGCGGTCACAATGCGGCGTTATTTATACACTCTGCTTCATTTCCCTCTCCCCGACCTCTGATTGCTCCAATATACAGATATTCGGAGGCTGAAATCCTCTCCGGCTCCAGCTTGTTAGCGCTGATACATTGTAACATATTGCAGCTGTGTGACAGCAGGACTATTCTAGGATTCATTTTTGGGCCTTTGAATAAGTGTCGGCCCGTCTTCTGTCACCGAAACATAAAGGCAGCGCGAGACCTTCCCTGACTCCGGGCTGATACAATGTATCAGCGCTATCAGCCCGATCAGCCCGGAGTCAGGGAAGGTCTCGCGCTGCCTTTATGTTTCGGTGACAGAAGACGGGCCGACACTTATTCAAAGGCCCAAAAATGAATCCTAGAATAGTCCTGCTGTCACACAGCTGCAATATGTTACAATGTGTCTGCGCCCTTTATTCTTTTCCTCCTGTTAAGTAAACTGACTATCCTCCTATTCCTGTGTATGGGTGTGCTCCTTATCACTGACCCTTCAGGTTTACAACCTGCACCAGAAGAATGGCTTCAACTGCATGCTGATGGGGGAGATCTTCGAGTTATTGTGAGTATCTGTCATCCGTACTCGCCCGGGGCGTCCAGAGGATTTGTAAAATGTCCTGAAACCTTCCAAAAAGTAGACTTTAGACAGCTGTGGAATGAAGTAACGTGCAGGTGCGGCCTGAATGGTGGTGCGGGGTTATTAGGGAACATTTTTAATGTTTCGTCCCCTCTTCCGGCAATTCTTTACTAATATGGGTTTTTTGTTTTTTTTTGTTGGGGGGGGGGGGTTCCGTTTTTGGAATTTTATTGCCCTTTGCTTTCTGGCCTACTATAACCCCCATTCCCAATTTAATTGCAGACAGTTCATCTTCGTCGTCAGTTTCACCACCTTCCTGGTGAGTTGTGTGGATTATGACGTCCTTTTTGCAAACAAGATGGTGAATCACAGTCAGAGCGAAAACAACAAGGTGACGGTGCCGGACGCCTTCCTGCTTCCCGGAGTCTGCAGGCACCGGTCAGTATCACATTGCCTCCACCGACCACAAGGTTTGGTAAAAGGTTTCAGAACTTTTTCTATCAGATTTCTGAAGTCTAATGTTTATATTCTTAAAATTCCCAATGTGGAGGAGGCCCCGCACATCACAGATCTGATCACATAGAACATATTGACTTTTTGATGATCTATAATATCATCAAAAAGTTCATTTATTTCAGTAACGCTATACAAAAAGGGAAATGCGTATATTGTATAGTGATTACACACAGTGATCTATTCCTATATATTATATAGAGTCATTACACACAGGGATCTATTCCTATATATTATATAGAGTCCTTCTACACAGAGGGATCTATTTCATGGTTTTTATTATATAAAGGATAACGACTTATGGGTTTTCATTGGCTGTAAGCCATTATCATCAACATTAACAAAAATAAACACTGGAAATAGATCCCTCTGTGTGTAATGACTCTATAGAATATATATAGGAATAGATCCCTCTGTGTGCAATGACTATATAATATATATAGGAATATATCCCTCTGTGTGCAATGACTCTATAGAATATATAGGAATAGATCCCTCTGTGTGCAATGACTCTATCTAATAGGAATAGATCCCTCTGTGTGTAATAACTATATAATATATAGGAATAGATCCCTCTGTGTGTAATGACTCTATATAATATATAGGAATAGATCCCTCTGTGTGCAATGACTCTATATAATATATAGGAATAGATCCCTCTGTGTGCAATGACTCTATAGAATGTGTTTTTCCCTTGTATTGAATTACTGAAATGAATTCACTTTTTGATGATTTTCTGGTTTATTGAGATGCATGTGTATGTTCCTGTTTTCCAGCATTGAGGCAAACTGGTTCCTCGTGGTTCTTCTGGTCATCGCCGGCGTCTTCTGGATCCACAGACTCATTAAGTTTATTTACAACGTCTGCTGCTACTGGGACATCTTCAACTTCTACATTCAGGCTCTGCGGATCGCTATGGTGGGTATCGGGAGTTTTGTGTCTTAAGCCCGTAATAAACCACAATACGACTTCTTCCAACAGTTAAGGATTGTGGTTGTACAGTTCCTGGATTTATTGCCTCCCTGGCGCTGGTGCTTGGCTACTAAGTCATAGCCAAACCCCTTCTCACATCGCCGGGGTGGGAAGACCCTCCAATCCTGTCTACTTCATTTTTTGAACCACCTGCTTGAATCTGGCAATCCTTTTTTTACTTCTACTTGTTGCAGGCAGATCTCCCTTATTACACCTGGGAAGAAATCCAGAGCAGAATCGTCCAGATCCAGAAGGAGCATCAGATTTGCATCCACAAGAAGGAGTTGTCAGAACTGGACGTGTCCCATCGAATCCTGCGCTTCAAGAACTACATGGTGGCCATGGTGAATAAGAACCTCCTGCCCCTTCAGCACCGGCTCCCCCTGCTGGGCAATACAGTATTCTACACTCGCGGACTCAAGTATAACTTCCAGCTCATTTTCTTCTGGGGTCCTGGCTGCCTCTTCCAGAATGAGTGGAGTTTAAAGCCCGAGTACAAGCGAGCGGGAGCGCGCCTGGAGCTGGCGGAGAAGCTTTCTCAGCGCATTCTCTGGATAGGACTCGCCAACCTGGTGCTCTGCCCACTTGTCCTTGTCTGGCAGATTCTCTACGCCTTCTTCAGCTATACAGAGGTCCTGCGCAGAGAGCCGGGGAGCCTTGGAGCCCGATGCTGGTCCCTGTACGGACGCTGCTATCTGCGCCATTTCAATGAGCTGGATCATCAGCTGCAGGCCAGGCTGAGCCGAGCTTACAAGCCGGCCTGCAAATACATGAACTGCTTCCTCTCCCCGCTCCTGGCTGTGGCCGCCAAACACATAGGATTCCTGGCCGGCTCCGTCCTGGCCGTGCTGATAGCGCTCACCGTCTACGATGAAGACGTGCTGGCGGTGGAGCACGTGTTGAGCGCGATTACACTCCTGGGAGTGGTGGTGACGGTCAGCAGGTCAGCACATTATAGAGGACCATTCAATTAAAGGGTTTGTCCAAAACTATAAAAACATGGCAGCAAATGCCACCACCGCTGTCCAAAGGTTCTGTCTGCTATTACAGCTCGGCTAATGAGACTGAACCGTAGTACCAGACACGGCCTCTGGATAGATGTGATGTATTTTTTTTTTAATGCAACCATTATTTTTTTATTTCTTTGTCGCTCCATTGGGAGACCCAGACAATTGGTGTATAGCTTCTGCCTCTGGAGGCCACACAAAGTAATTACACTTTAAAAAGTGTAACCCCTCCCCTCTGCTATACACCCTCCCGTGCATCACGGGCCCCTCAGTTTTTTGCTTTGTGTTGAAGGAGGCACACATTCACGCAAGCTCCACGTTTTTAGTCAGCAGCAGCTGCTGACTTTTTCGGATGGAAGAAAAGAGGGCCCCTATAAAGGGGCCCCCGGCATGCTCCCTTCTCACCCCACTCAGGTCGGCGGTGTTGTTAAGGTTGAGGTACCCATTGCGGGTACACAGGCTGGAGCCACATGCCGCTTTCCTTCCCCATCCCTTAGGGGCTCTGGGGAAGTGGGATCCTATCCGGTCATCCAGACACTGGGACCGGTCTCCCTCCGCAGCCCCTGGGGGAATCTGCCGGACAGGAGACGGAGTATCGTCAGGGACATGGCCCTGCATCCACAGGTACTCTGTGTCCCCCTTGGGACGGCGCATAAAGCACCTTGGGCCCAGACGCTGCAGCGACTGCGGCGTGGTTATGGATCCGGGACTACCGCGCCGACCGTGCACTGCCGGCCGGCCGCGGTTTTAACTTTAGTCCCCGGCTTTTGCGGCCTAGTATAGTTTTCTCCCGCCCCCAGGCCTGCCAGTCAGGGAAAAGGGCGGGACGGTCGGTATGACGCCGACAGTGAGGGCTGGAGCACACTGAGCTGTCCTCCGCCCCCCTCACTACTCACGCTGGGGCACCAGATTCCCGCACTTTTGTGACTACGCCCACGCCTCCCTCCTCCTCTGAGAACGCCGTCAGCCATTTTTTCAGCACAGTCTGCGGTGGAGAAGGTCTTCACAAAGATCATGGCAACAGTAGTGGCGGTCCTACACTCTCAGGGCCACTCGGTGATCCCTTACTTAGACGATCTCCTAGTCAAGGC
Organism: Anomaloglossus baeobatrachus; assembly: GCF_048569485.1. Taxonomy (NCBI): domain Eukaryota; kingdom Metazoa; phylum Chordata; class Amphibia; order Anura; family Aromobatidae; genus Anomaloglossus; species Anomaloglossus baeobatrachus. The sequence goes on from NC_134359.1 coordinate 19,890,120, forward strand.
ACCCTCCCGGGTGGCATGCCAGCACAGCCTGACCATTGCCCTGGAGACTCTCCAGAGGTTCGGGTGGATCATCAATTTCCCAAAGTCACAATTGACACCGACCCAATCCCTGACTTACCTCGGGATGGAGTTTCATACTCTCTCAGCGATTGTGAAGCTTCCGCTGGACAAACAGCGTTCACTACAGACAGGGGTCCAATCTCTTCTTCGGGGTCAGTCACACTCTTTGAGACGCCTCATGCACTTCCTAGGGAAGATGGTGGCAGCAATGGAAGCAGTTCCCTTTGCGCAGTTTCATTTGCGTCCACTTCAGTGGGACATTCTCCGCAAATGGGACAAGAGGTCGACGTCACTAGACAGGAACGTTTCCCTGTCAAGAGCAGCCAAAACCTCTCTTCAGTGGTGGCTTCTTCCCACTTCTTTGTCGAAGGGAAAATCCTTCCTGCCCCCATCCTGGGCTGGGGTCACGACGAACGCGAGCCTGTCAGGGTGGGGAGCGGTCTTCCTCCACCACAGGGCTCAGGGAACCTGGACTCCGACGGAGTCCGCCCTGCAGATCAATGTTCTGGAGATAAGGGCAGTGTATCTAGACCTACAGGCGTTCCAGCGGTGGCTGGAGGGCAGGTAGATCCGAATACAATCAGACAACGCCACGGCGGTCGCATACATCAACCACCAAGGCGGCACACGCAGTCGTCAAGCATTCCAAGAAGTTCGGCGGATTCTGCTGTGGGCGGAGGCCACAGCCTCCACCATCTCCGCAGTTCACATCCCGGGCGTAGAAAACTGGGAAGCAGACTTTCTCAGTCGCCAGGGCATGGACGCAGGGGAATGGTCTCTTCACCCGGACGTGTTTCAAGAGATCTGTTGCCGCTGGGGAACGCCGGACGTCGATCTAATGGCGTCTCGGCACAACAACAAGGTCCCGGCATTCATGGCACGGTCTCAGGATCACAGGGCACTGGCGGCAGATGCGTTAGTTCAGGACTGGTCGCAGTTTCGACTACCCTATGTATTTCCCCCTCTGGCAATACTGCCCAGAGTGTTACGCAAGATCAGGTCCGACTGCAGGCGCGCCATCCTCGTCGCTCCAGACTGGCCGAGGAGGTCGTGGTACCCGGATCTGTGGCACCTCACGGTGGGGCAACCGTGGGCACTCCCAGACCGACCAGACTTGCTGTCTCAAGGGCCATTTTTCCATCTGAATTCTGCGGCCCTCAACCTGACTGTGTGGCCATTGAGTCTTGGCTCCTAGTGTCCTCAGGGTTATCTCAAGAGGTCATTGCCACTATGAGACAGGCCAGGAAATCAACGTCCGCCAAGATCTACCACAGGACTTGGAAGATCTTCTTAGCCTGGTGCTCGGATAGGGGTTTTGCTCCCTGGCCGTTTGCATTGCCCACTTTTCTTTCCTTTCTTCAATCAGGAATGGACAAGGGTTTGTCCCTCGGCTCTCTCAAGGGTCAAGTGTCGGCGCTTTCAGTGTTTTTTCAAAAGCGTCTAGCCAGACTCTCGCAGGTCCGCACGTTCCTGCAGGGAGTTTGCCACATAGTCCCACCTTACAAGCGTCCGCTAGAACCCTGGGACCTTAACAAGGTGCTGACGACTCTCCAGAAGCCACCTTTCGAGCCGATGCGGGAGATCTCTCTATCTCGCCTTTCACAGAAAGTGGCCTTCCTAGTGGCAATCACTTCACTTAGGAGAGTGTCTGAGCTAGCAGCGCTGTCATGCAAAGCCCCCTTCCAGGTCTTTCACCAGGATAAGGTGGTCCTGCGTCCGGTCCCGGAATTTCTTCCCAAGGTGGTATCCCCTTTTCATCTCAATCAGGATATCTCCTTGCCTTCCTTTTGCCCTCATCCAGTTCACCAATGTGAAAAGGATTTGCACTTGTTAGACCTCGTGAGAGCACTCAGAATCTACATTTCTCGCACGGCGCCCCTGCGCCGTTCGGATGCGCTCTTTGTCCTTGTCGCTGGCCAGCGTAAGGGGTCTCAGGCTTCCAAGTCAACCTTGGCTAGGTGGATCAAGGAACCGATTCTTGAAGCCTAACGTTCATCGGGGCTTCAGATTCCTTCAGGGCTTAAAGCCCATTCTACCAGGGCTGTAGGTGCGTCCTGGGCTTTGCGGCACCAGGCTACGGCTCAGCAGGTGTGTCAGGCGGCTACCTGGTCGAGTCTGCACACCTTCACAAAACACTATCAGGTGCATGCCTATGCTTCGGCAGAGGCTAGCCTAGGTAGGCGAGTCCTTCAGGCGGCAATTGCCCACCTGTAAGAGGGGGCCGGTTTCCGGCTCTTTTTATCGAGGTATTCTGTTACCCACCCAGGGATTGCTTTTGGACGTCCCAATTGTCTGGGTCTCCCAATGGAGCGACAAAGAAGAAGGGAATTTTGTTTACTTACCGTAAATTCCTTTTCTTCTAGCTCCTATTGGGAGACCCAGCACCCGCCCCTGTGCCCTTCGGGCTGTTGTTCTTTTGTGTACACATGTTGTTCATGTTGAATGGTTCTTTTGGTCCATGGTTTCAGTTCTCCGAACATCCTTCGGATTGAGTTTACCTTAGACCAATTTATAAGTTTCCTCCTTCCTGCTTTGGCACCAAAACTGAGGGGCCCGTGATGCACGGGAGGGTGTATAGGCAGAGGGGAGGGGTTACACTTTTTAAAGTGTAATACTTTGTGTGGCCTCCGGAGGCAGTAGCTATACACCCAATTGTCTGGGTCTCCCAATAGGAGCTAGAAGAAAAGGAATTTACAGTAAGTAAACAAAATTCCCTTCTTTTTTTTTATGTTATTTTTAAGGGTGTGCATAGTTTTGCTAATATTTTTTTAATTACAACAATACATTTAAAATCTAAAAATAATGCAAGAAAATTTGCAAAACCATTTTACATCCACATTTTCCCTCCAGACGCATGTGTCATGGTTAAATATCTGCAAAACCAGAATGTGGTCTAATCCTACAGTCGTGTGTCGCTCCATTCCCACTGCCTCATCTTCATTTGTTAAACTACAGACAGTAGAAGAAGAGGTGAGCGATGCATGACAGGCAGGATCGGACCTTACTAAGGCTAAGTATATATATATATATATATATATATATATATATATATATATATATATATATTACACACACACATATACACATATACGCATACATACACACATATACACATACACACACACGGGAGGGGGCGGAGCCGTGCGGGGAAGTGTCGGGCTCCCTGGACACGTAGCCAGGGTAAATATCGGGTAAAAACTAAGCAAAGCACTTTTCTTGGTTACCCGATATTTACCTTGGTTACCAGCGTACACCGCTTAGCGCTGGGTCCTTGCACAGGGTAAATATCGGGTAACTAGGCAAAGCACATTGCCTGGTAACCCGATGTGTATCCTGGTTACGTGTGCAGGGAGCCAGAGAGAGCATGCGCAGCTAAATCCTACGGATTGCGCTGCTCAAAAAAACGTTACAAGCTGCGTTCCTTCCTCCCCGCTGTCAGTCGTTCCACGACTGATCAGTCAGGCGGAGGATGCAACGCAGCATCATCAGTCACAATCCGCCGCTCATACAAGTCTATGGGAACAACGGAATCCGCTAAACGGATTCCGTTGTTTACCAGAGCAGCGGATTGTGACTGATACAATTTAACAGAAGTGTGAACCTAGCCTAAGGGTTTTCTTTATCGTTCCTTATGGGAGACCCAAACCATGGGTGTATAGCTTCTGCCTCCGGAGGACACACAAAGTACTGCACTAAAAGTGTAGCTCCTCCCTCCGAGCATATACACTCCCCGGATGACAAATCCAACCAGTTCAATGCTTTGTGTTCAGGAGGTCACACACACACATGCATCCTCTGATTTTTGATTTCAAAGATTTGGAAGAAAAGCGGGTCCAATCTGGACTCCCGGCATGTCCCTTCTCACCCCACTGTGTCGGCGGTGCTGTTAAGGTTGATTTCAGGGCTGGAGCCTTCACATGCCGCGCTCCTTCGCCATCCCTTGGGGCTCTGGCTTGAAGTGGGAGCCATCACGGTTCTCACTGCTTTGCAGGAGACCGGTCTCCATCCGCAGCCCTGTTCAGGATCCTGCCGGATGGAGCGATGACCCCCCAGGGACCTGGCACCTGCGTCTCAAGCTAAGTACTGAGACGTTATTACCACAGAAAGTGGTCTTTCCAGGGGTCCCTTGTACTTTATTTGTGGGGGAGAATGTGTTATATGTATGTTTTAACATTTCCGGCCGGTTCTCCAGTTTTCACTGGAGAACCGCGCCGATGGTGCCTGCACGCTGGCCGCATGTTTAAATCTAGGCCCCGGCTTCGCCTGAGGCCTAGTTTCGATTCTATGTCAGTCAGTGCAGTGAGACAGGGTGGCTCCGCCCACCGGCTGCTCAGCACAGGGAAGGGACACTCCTCACTGAGGAAAGATTCCCTCCCCTGTATGCCTCATTTGCCCTCCGTCCTGCTCTCAGAGTAGGCCCCGCCCCCCCCTCCTCGCTGCGGACGCCATTTTCTCAGCGTTCTAGGGCACAGAGATCAATGTCTGCAAACACATTGTGACAAATGGGGGCCTGGGACAGAGCTCCCAGTTCTGGGGGATCTGGAGGGCACAGAGGTGCCCCTATGTTAAACAGTATGGCAAGCCACAACCTCCGGTTGTGCAGCTGCTTATACACTCTGTTTATATACTCTGCTGGGGTTTTTTTCCGAAAAGCCCCCACTTCTGGGGAATCTGGAGCAGAGATGTTATGTTAAACGGTCTGGCAAGCCACAACCTCTGGTTGTGCTGCTGCTTATATACTCTGTTTATATACTCTGCTGGGGGTCTTTCTGGACAGAGCCCCCACTTCTGCAGCATGTCTCATATCAGTGCAGGGCTGCAAGGCTGTTTTTTATTATGCACCGCATGTTGACTCGTACTGTCTGTACCGAGCACATAACCACATTGTGATGCCTGCTCTGACATAGTGGTGCCTCAGCCTGGAGGCTTATCCCCAGTGGTCCCTCCGGCTGCTCCGGCTCCGGGGTAGAATCCCTCTCTCCAGGGGACAGCTGTCCCGGACACTGCTGAGCATGCATCAGCCCCCTTCTCAGGGCGCTTCTGCTGCTACGGCTCGCTCAGCAAAGCTCACAGAGGATTCTTCATCTGGGAGCCCGTCCTCCTAAAATGGAGACGCAGGGTCCCCCTTCCCTCCTCGCCCCGCGGCTCTGGTCACGAGCTGACTCGCAGGACAAGGAGGATGCCTTACTGGGGGCTCGGACGCTCTCCATGTACCCCATTGATCTGTCCGAAAGTGACGCAGATGCTAATGATTTGATTGCGTCCATTATCTTTGTACTGGACCTCAATCCGCCTGTATCAGAGGAGCAACCCTCTTTGGCAGAAAAGCATCAGTATACCTTGCCTAAGAGAACAAGGAGTGTGTTCCTTATCCACTCCAGCATTCAGGTCACTGTGACCAAGCCCAGAGCCTGTCCTGACAGACGCTTCCCAGAGCGTGGTTCTGATGACTGTTTCCCCCTTCCACCAGTGGTGGTCAAGGAGTGGGCTCATTCACCAAGGGTGGACCCTCCGGGGTCTAGACTTTCAGCCCGGACAGTTGTATCAGTGGCTGACGGCACCTCTCTGAGGATCCCACTGTCCGCCAGGTTGTCCTTCTGGCCAAATCTATATATGAGGCGGCAGGGGCCTCGTTCTCCCCATCTTTTGCAGCAGTGCGGGCTCTCAAAGCCATCTCTGCTTCTCGGGAGGAGATGCATTCCCGCACCAGGGCCTTTATGCCCGAATTGGTTGCCTTAACTTCCAGGCTTCAGTCTTTTCATCCTATAGCTGGAGACTGTCACCGCACTGCGGTGGCCTCGGCTACTTCCCTCGCTATCCGCAGGTTCCTGTGGCTTCGAGAGTGGAAGGCAGATGCTTCTTAAGAAGTTCCTTGCTGGACTCCCTTTTGCTGGGACCAGTCTATTCGGTGAACAACTGGATGAAATTATTAAGGAAGCTTTTGGCAGGAAGAGTACTTCCATGCCACAACCCAGGAAACCTTCCAGGGCAGGAACCAGTCGAGGTTTCGTTCCTTTCGTTTCCTCTAACTGGTCGTCCTCTAAGCCCTCGGCCTCGTCCACTAACTCAGCCAAGGTCCGTAAACCAACTGGCGCATGAAGCCGCGTCCTAAGTCGGCAGGAGCTGCTGCCACCAAGGCAGCCTCCTCTTGATTATCTGACCGCGCCAGTAACGTCCTTGGTCAGTGGCAGGCTCTCCCTCTTGGGCGACGTGTGGTTTCAACACGTCTTCGATCAGTGGGTGTGGGTTACCATCTCCCACGGCTACAGAATAGAATTCTATTCAGCCGCCAAACAGATTTTTTCTGACAACTCCCCCCTGCTCCAAGGCCGCCGCCTTCTCACAGGCCGTCGCCTTCTCACAGGCCGTGGCATTCTTGCAGGCCAATGGAGTAATTGTACCAGTTCCCGACTGGGAACGGTTCTGAGATTTCTACTCAAATCTCTTCCTAGTCCCCGAAAAGGACGGTGCTTTCCGACCTGGATCTCAAGCTTCTCAACAAGCATGTTCAGGTGCGGCAATTTTGCATGGAATCTCTGCGATCAGTCAATGACCCAAGGAGATTTCTTAGCATCCATCGACATCAGAGATGTCTCTCTGCATGTGCCATTCGCAGTTTCCCACCAGCGTTGGCTACGTTTTGTAATCGGAGAGGAACATTTCCAATTCGTGGCTCTCCCCTTTGGGTTAGCCACGGCCCCTCGTGTATTCACCAGTTGCGGTTCTGCTCCTCCAGGGGTTGGTAGTGATTCCTTACCTGGACGCCCTTCTAGTCAGGGCTTCATCCAGTGCAGACTGTCAGCGGAGTGTCTCGCTCACTCTCGCCACGCTTGCAAGTCCACTCTGACCCCGACCCAGGAACTTGCGTACCTAGGGATGCAATTCGAGACTCGGCTGGCACTTGTGAAGCTGCCCTTAGTCAAACAGCAGTCTCTTCATCTGGCGGTTCGCTCTCTGCTGAGGCTCCGCCGTCATTCCATCAGGCACCTCATGCAGGTGCTGGGTCAGATGGTGGCGTCAATAGAAGCGGTTCCCCTTGCCAGTTCCATCTGCGTCCCCTGCAGCTGGACATTTTCCGCTGTTGGGACAAGGGACTTCTTCCTTGCACAGGCTGGTGGCTCTGTCGCCACAGACCAGGAGCTCTCTTTAAGTGGTGGCTTCGGCCCCTCTCTCTGTACCAGGGACGCTCCTTTCTGGCCCCGTCATGGGTGATTCTCACCACGGATGCCAGTCTATCCGGCTGGGGAGCAGTGTTTCTCCACCACCGAGCACAGGGCACTTGGACTCCGTCCGAATCAGCCCTCTCGATCAATGTGCTGGAAATCAGGGCTGTAGTCCTAGGACTCGCAGCCGCCTAGCAATGTTGGAAGTTCAACATATCCTTCAGTGGACGGAGGACTCCAAGTCCACCATATCCGCAGTCCACATCCCAGGCGCAGAGAACTGGGTGGCAGATTATATCAGCCGTCAAACCGTGGACAGCGGCGAGTGAGCCCTGCATCCGGCAGTGTTCCGGTCAATTTAGCAGGCAGGGCACTCCGGGAGTGGATCTAATGGCATCCCGGCACAACAACAAGGTCCCGGTTTACGTGGCTCGCTCCCACGATCCTCAGGCCTTGGCAGCGGACGCGCTGGTTCCAGACTGGTCCCAGTTCCGTCTGGCCTACGTGTTTCCCCCTCTAGCTCTCTTGCCCAGAGTCCAGCGCAAGATCAAAATGGAGGGCCGTCGGGTCGTACTCATCGCCCCAGGCCCAGGCGAGCTTGGTTCCCAGACCTGCTCCGTCTGTTCGTAGAGGTGCTGTGGCATCTCCCGGACCGGCCAGACGTTCTCTCAGAGGGTCCGTTTTCCACAACAATTCTGCGGCTCTCAGATTGACGGCGTGTCTCTTGAGCTCTGAATCCTTACGGCTTCAGGCATTCCTTCCGAGGTCATCTTCACTATGACTCAGGCTCGGAAGTCTTCCTCGGCCAGGTTTTACCTCAGGACTTGGAGAATTTTCCTGTCCTGGTGTCGTTCTTCCGGCCATGCTCCTTGGCCGTTTTTTCCTTGCCGGCCATCCTGTCCTTTCTACAGTCCGGTCTGCAGCTAGGACTGTCCCTCAATTCCCTCAAGGGACAGGTCTCGGCTCTGTCAGCGGCGTATCGCCCGACTGGCCCAGGTGCGCACCTTCATGCAGGGCGCATCTCACATCATTCCGCCTTACCGGCGGTCTCTGGATCCCTGAGACCTTTCTTGGTCCTCATGGCCTTACAGAAACCCCCCTTTGAGCCTCTTAGGGAGGTTTCGTTGTTTAGTCTTTCACAGAAAGTGGTTTTTCTGGTGGCCATAATTTCTCTCAGGAGAGTCTCTTATTTGACTGTGCTCTCTTCGGAGTCACCCTTTTTGGTTTTTTTCACCAAGACAAGGTGGTTCTCCATCCAACTCCGGGCCTTCTCACTAAGGTGGTGTCTCCGTTCCACCTTAACCAGGACATTTCATTGTCTTCCCTTTGTTCGGCCCCTGTGCATCGCTTTGAGAAAGCGTTGCATGCTTTAGATTTGGTGCGGACGCTCCGGATCTATGTGTCACGCACCGCTGTTTTTTTTTTGTTTTTTTTTTAGGCGGTGCACCTCTCTTTTTGTGCTGACCACAGGTCAGCGCAAGGGTCTCTCGGCTTCTAAACCGACCCTAGCTCATTGGATTAGGTCGGCCATATCCGATGCCTACCTATGTTCTCAGATGCCTCCCCCGCCAGGGATTAAGGCGCACTCGACCAGAGCTGTCGGTGCCTCTTGGGCTACGGCTCAGCAGGTCTGTCAGGCTGCCACTTGGTCTAGTCTGCACACCCTTTCGAAGCACTACCAAGTGCATGCTCATGCTTCGGCAGATGCGAGCTTGGGCAGACGCATCCTTCGGACGGCTGTCGCCCATTTGTGAAGTTAGGTTTCGCCTACTTCTCGGTTTCTGTTTATTTCCCACCCATGGACTGCTTTGAGACGTCCCATGGTTTGGGTCTCCCATAGGAACGATAAAGAAAAAGAGAATTTTGTTTACTTTCCGTAAATTCTTTTTCTTATAGTTCCGACATGGGAGACCCAGCACCCTCCCTGTTGCCTGTTGGCAGCTTTCTTGTTCCGTGTGTTTTCACCGGCTGTTGTTGTAGACAGAAGTTCCGGTTATTCCGGATTTTACTCTATCTCTACTTATGGGTGGATGTCCTCCTTCAGCTTTGGCACTAAACTGGTTGGATTTGTCATCCGGGGAGTGTATATGCTCGGAGGGAGGAGCTACACTTTTAGTGTAGTACTTTGTGTGTCCTCCGGAGGCAGAAGCTATACACCCATGGTTTGGGTCTCCCATGTCGGAACTATAAGAAAAAGAATTTACGGTAAGTAAACAAAATTCTCTTTTTTGTAGACTGTAAAGATGGCATCACATACAGCTGAAACCGGAAGTTTCCATCCACTCTCTAAAAAGGCACATCTGCAGGTTTTTCCCTCTGCTCTCTATACAGACACATCTGCAGGTTTTTCCCTCTGCTCTCTATACAGACACATCTGCAGGTTTTTCCCTCTGCTCTCTATACAGACACATCTGCAGGTTTTTCCCTCTGCTCTCTATACAGACACATCTGCAGGTTTTTCCCTCTGCTCTCTATACAGACACATCTGCAGGTTTTTCCCTCTGCTCTCTATACAGACACATCTGCAGGTTTTTCCCTCTGCTCTCTATACAGACACATCTGCAGGTTTTTCCCTCTGCTCTCTATACAGACACATCTGCAGGTTTTTCCCTCTGCTCTCTATACAGACACATCTGCAGGTTTGTCTCACTATCTGACATGAAATCAGAATCTATATGAAGTGAAAGCCGCACACCAAATTCAGAGAAATATGGACAAGCATAACTACCTTGTAATACATTAGGAATGAAAAACACAACTGGCCATATGAAAATTTTAAAAAATTGAAATGTGACATTGCAATAACTGCTGAGGATAATTTGAAAAAAGAGATATTTAGATAATGCATTGATCAATTCATTACTGCCCCATAACCACTTCACGGTAATCTCTTATTTATGGGGTCCCTAACCAAATGTTACATATGCGGTTAAAACCCCATATATAAAAGATTACCGTGAAGTGGTTATGGGGCAGTAATGAATTGATCAATACATTATCTAAATATCTCTTTTTTTTTTTTTTTTTTTTTTTTCAAATTATGCTCAGCAGTTATTGCAATGTCACATTTCATTTTTTTAAATTTTTCATATGGCCAGTTGTATTTTTCATTCCTTATGTATCATAAAGCAGTTATGCTTCTTCATAGTTTTCTGAATTTGTTGTGCAGCTTTCACTTCATATAGATTGTGTATATTTTAGCTAGCACCCTGTTCACATTTACAATTGTGTTCCAGCAGTCTTATGATTGTTATGAAATCAGAATAAACCTTTCCCGTTTTTAAGGTCAATTAGGAACTAAAATTATTTCTATTTGCCAAATGCCAGAATAATGAGAGAGAGAGAGTTTAAAGCATTTTTATTACTTTCTGCAAAGTCAAAAGCTTCCATACACTAAGAGTACTGTGCCTTGAAACAATATGAGACCGCCCGTATGATGTTGTCATGTCTTTGGAAGCTTCTGATAGGTTTATTGGCAACATCTGAGTTAATTACAGACACACCTGTGGATTATTGTAATGACACCTGAAACACACGGCTTCTTTGTGTAGCATCATGGGAAAGTCAAAAGAAATCAGCCAAGATCTCAGGAGGAGAATTGTGGATTTGTACAAGTCTGGTTCATCCTTGGGTGCAATTTCCAGATTCCTGAAGGTGCCTTGTTTATCTGTACAAATAATTATACGCAAGTACAAACAAGATGGGAATGTCCAGCCATCATACTACTCAGGAAGGAGACGGGTTCTGTGTACCAAAGAGGAACGTGCTTTGCTCAGACATGTGCATATCAACCAAACATCAAAAAGAAAAGACCTTGTGAAGATGCTGGCGGAAGCTGGTAAGATTGTGCCATTATCCACAGTGAAGCAAGTACTGTATCAACATGGGCTGAAAGGCCACTCTGCCAGGAAGAAGCCATTACTCCAAAAGAAACACAAAAAAGCCAGATTAATGCTTGCAAATGCACACAGGAACAAAGAGCTTAATTTTTGGACATGTCCTGTGGTCTGACGAAACTAAAATTGAACTGTTTGGCCATAATGACCATCATTACATTTGGAAGAAAAAGGGAGAAGCTTTGAAGCCAAAGAGCACTATCCCAACTGTGAAGCATGGGAGAAGTAGCATCATGTTGTGGGGTTGTTTTGCTGCAGGAGGGACTGGTGACTTCACAAAATAGATGTCACCATGAGGAAAGAAGATTGTGTGGCAATACTGAAGAAACATCTCAAGACATCAGCCAGGAACTTAAACTTTGGACGGAAATGGGTCTTCCAAATGGACAATGACCCGAAGCTACTGCCAAACTGGTTACACAGTGGCTTAAGGAGAACAAAGTCAATGTTTTGGAGTGGCCATCACAAAGCCTTGATCTCACTCCTATTGAAAATTTATTGGCAAAGCTGAAAAGGCTGGTGCGAGCGGCGACCTACAAACATGGCTCAGCTACACCAGATCTGTCAGGAGGAATCGGTCCAAATTCCACCAACTATTGTGAGAAGCTGTGGAAGGATCCAGAATATTTCCCCCAAGTCACACAGTGTAAGGGCAATGCCACCAAATACTAATGACAAGCAGGGAACGTCACTGTGCAGAAAGGAATAACAATGCCTGAAAACATTCTCTCTCTCTTGTTCTCTTTTTTCGCGCTCTTTTTTTTCGCTCTTTTTTTTCGCTCTTTTTTTTCGCTCTTTTTTTTCGCTCTTTTTTTTCGCTCTTTTTTTTCGCTCTTTTTTTTCGCTCTTTTTTTTCGCTCTTTTTTTTCGCTCTTTTTTTTCGCTCTTTTTTTTCGCTCTTTTTTTTCGCTCTTTTTTTTCGCTTTTTTTTCGCTTTTTTTTCGCTCTTTTTTTTTCGCTCTTTTTTTTTCGCTCTTTTTTTTTCGCTCTTTTTTTTCGCGCTCTCTTTTGCGCGCTCTCTTTTGCGCGCGCTCTTTTGCGCGCGCTCTTGCGCGCTCTCTTTTGCGCGCTCTCTCTTTCAATAGAAATAAGTTTGGTTCCTAATTGACTGAAAAATGGAAAGCTAGTGAGAAAAACCTGCAGATGTGTCTTTATAGAGTGGAGGGAAACAAAGGTAGGCCTTCATTCGCAAAAATTGTAGGATATTTTTGTAAATGGCTATAGAACTTAGAGGATTGAAAATGTTTGCAAAAGTATACACACCCTTTCCATAGATGTGTGCTAAAATTAATTTTATTTGTGGTCCCTCAGGCAATTACGTTTTATGAAGGAAGGCTTTCCCTCGCCAGGTGCAGGGCACGCCTGTAATCTCTAAATGATCTAATATTTATAATCTGTCCTAATCGCTGTCCTCTCTATTCCTCAGGTCGTTCATCCCTGATCAGCACTTGGTTTTCTGTCCGGAGCAGCTTCTCAAAGTCATTCTGGCCCATATTCACTACATGCCCGACCACTGGCAGCGCAGCGCTCACCGGGCCGAAACGCGAGGAGAGTTTGCACAACTTTTCCAGTACAAAGCGGTGCGTGTTACGTGGACAGATTGTCACCAGTAGAAGCTCTACGTGGGCAGGGTGGTAACTGGTGACGTGTCCTAGATCATTTTTTATACCTAGAAATGTCCAGCGATGGCTGGCTACATTCAGGTGCAGTGATCCCCGGTTCCTCCATTGCTTTCTTGCAGGTCTTCATTCTGGAGGAGCTCCTGAGTCCGCTGCTGACGCCTCTCGTACTGATATTTTGTCTGCGTCCTAAGTCCTTGGAGATCATTGACTTTTTCCGAAACTTCACAGTGGAAGTGGTGGGAGTCGGGGACACCTGTTCTTTTGCACAAATGGATGTTCGCCAGCACGGAAATCCTGCGGTAAGTGATCATGTAACACTGGATAGCCACATTGTAACGCCTGCCTGGATCCACAGACTCAGACGGGCTGTAATGGACAGGCTAGAGGGAAGCCACTCACCAAGCAGGACCCCCAGAACCCTGAAACCCTTTAACCCCTATACAGGGATTTGGAATTACACAGGGCCCTGGAGATCACTACCTGTGGATGGCTGCAGTCCGATGAGAGTAGTCGTCAGGCAGGGTCAAACCAGGAATTGCAGAACAGGGACAGAATCAGGCAGGCAAGGACGTAATCAGAAAACGTAGCAGAGGTCAAATCCGGATCGGGCAGCGAGGTACATAAACAGCAGGCAGAAGGGTAGTCAGGAAACAGGCAGAAGTCAGCACACAGGAATCACAAAACAGAACAGGGCAGAACAGGAACCAGAATATCAGAACTATCTCTGGCAGTGGTCAGCAGACAGGAGGGGAATTAAGAAGGGTGTGGTGTCTTCCCATTGGCTGTAGCTGAATGATGGGAACTTCAGCTGGAAGACGCACGCCACCTATTGTCAGCCAGTGGTACGGCAGATCCCATGGAAACCCAGACCAGTGGATGAGCGGAGTCTGCACCCACCGGTGTCGCTGCCATTGACTCCTCTCCCATCACCAGCACTATCCACGTCAGGAACACTGCATCGCCTGGCGATCGGAGCAGAAGTCGCTGGAGCGGACTCCGGTGGTGACGTAACGCACATGCAGCCAGCAGCTAATGTATAGAAATGACTCGTAGAGTTGCAAAAAAAGATTTGCAAACCCTGGTCTGGTGTCCATGTTGGTCATTCATGGCCGTCTCGCCAAAGCCTTGAAATTTCCTTCCTACCGGTCAGCATCCCCGTCGCCTCTTAAGTCCGTGTCTACATGTGAACACCGTACTGGCCTACCTGCTGATCAGACGAGGCGCTGAAGGTGCGGCAGGCAGGAGGTTGTAAGTGCTACTCGCATTTGGCTAGGTAATGGTAATGCAGAGATCCGTGCAGGTGCTGCATACACAAAACGGTAAATTTAGCAAAAAAGCTTCATATTTTGTGTAAAACAAAGTGGAGCCATAAAATGAAATGTAGTTATGAAAGTAGAAGCAACGCGTGAAGCCGGCGTCACCTGTAACTAATCCACTCGTATATTTGCCCGTCTTACAGTGGATGTCTGCCGGCAAGACCGAGGCGTCCGTTTACCAGCAGGCGGAGGATGGCAAGACCGAGCTGTCACTCATGCACTTCGCCATCACGAATCCTCGCTGGCAGCCTCCTCGGGAGTGTTCGGCGTTTCTCACGCACCTGCGAGAGCGAGTCCAGAAAGACAGCGGAGGAGCGACACCGAAAAACCCCCCTGCACTGGGATACCCCCTGCTCGGCTCCGGGTCGGAGTCTGAGGTGCTGGTTTGTTGAGTGGGCACTGCCGTTCTGTTATTACTGCTGGATTGCCATATCCACAACCCACTTATCTCCTTCTGTGTTTCAGCCCCACAGTCTGAAGGTGAACATGTTCCAAGGGATGTCCCCGGCGGGGATGCCTCCGCACACGGACGTCCTCTGCTCCCCACACGTCTCTGCCGTATCAGAGGTGGCGTCGGCTCTGCTGTCACTGTCACCGCAGCAGTCCTGTCACATGGCTCTAACCCAGAGCGGGTGAGTACACTGGGTACACAAGTCTAAAGCTGGTGACTTGGGGGGGGGGGTGCGGTGGACCCATATGCAGATTTCGGTCCTGTGTTAGACCCATCTATGCACTTGTGTAATACAGTACCTCCAGCTTTAGTATCTATGGGTCTATAAGAGGTCATTATATAGGACTTCTTACATCAGCCCTAAACCTAACATCTGCTAAATATTGACCCCCTTTATGGATAAATCATCTGATCCGAAAGTTCTATGTTATGTCCTTCCAGCTTTGATCTTAGGAATGGCAGCTTTGGAAGCAGTTTATGGGATGGCCCTAAGACCAGCGGGCCCGTGTCTGAATACGCCTCAATGGAGATGAGTCTGCACGCGCTGTACATGCACGAAGTAAGAGGGTTTATAATCTGCATTCTGCAAAACCTTAGTGCTGCACTACTATTACACAAGCCTGTTTACACTACTACTACACAAGCCTGTTTACACTACTATTACACAAGCCTGTTTACACTACTACTACACAAGCCTGTTTACACTGCTATTTCACAAGCCTGTTTGCACTGCTATTACACAAGCCTGTTTACACTATTACACAAGCCTGTTTACACTACTACTATTACACAAGCCTGTTTACACTACTACTATTACACAAGCCTGTTTACACTACTACTATTACACAAGCCTGTTTACACTACTACTATTACACAAGCCTGTTTACACTACTACTATTACACAAGCCTGTTTACACTACTATTACACAAGCCTGTTTACACTACTACTATTACACAAGCCTGTTTACACTGCTATTACACAAGCCTGTTTACACTGCAATTACACAAGCCTGTTTATATTGCTATTACACAAGCCTGTTTACACTATTACACAAGCCTGTTTACACTACTATTACACAAGCCTGTTTACACTACTACTATTACACAAGCCTGTTTACACTACTATTGATGTGTTGTGACCTTTCCTTCTGTTTGCTAGTTACATCAGCAGCACACTCGTATGGCACCGGGCCGACACATTTGGCACAGACAGGAGAGCGATGAGAGTGGAGACAGTGTGTCGGGGGATGGACTGATTAACACTACATCAAACTTGCCCACCTCTGCCAGTTGCCCCTCGCCGTCTGCAATGCTGCGGGAGGATAGGATGCCGCCTATCAGCGCCCACAGATTCAGTGCCAGCACAGGTACGGATTGTGTAAGATGCAGAAAACAATATATTTCCAGCGACCGCCAAAAAGTGAAAATAGATTAAAACGTCACATTTTAATTAGTCCGTTAAAATGGAAAATTTGCCCTTCTTTTTCTTTTTTTTTTTTTCTTGGCATTTGCTGGAAGTATTTCATCATTTTGTGCATTTCGTTGCCCAGAAGCCGGTCTGGAACGTCCCTGCACCGCACCCTAAACTTGATCATTTCTCCTAGGCTGGATTCACACGATTGTAAAGCATTGGATGCGATATGCTAATGACCCACAGCTCTTGCTGTGCTGCCAGAGTGAGACGATTGTTATGCAACTGTGATCCAATCCTGCGATCAGATCACAGCTGCAGAGGAGAGGGAGGGGTTAATCTCCCCATTGCTTCCATTGTCAGCTGGTGCGATTATTGCACTGCACTCAAAAGTCATCTGAGTGCAGTCTGATGTTTCTCTCGCACCCATAGATTTCTATGGGTGCGAGTGACACGTCTCTCAGACAATCGTAGCATGCTGTGACTTTTCTCTCATCTAGAATATGGATGATAAAAAGGTGACTATCTGCTCTGCCTCATTGCATAACATTGGTCCAATGTGAGATGTTCTCGCGTTGCACTCGTCCGAGTCATACGCTTGTGTGAGTGTACCCTTATACTGGTGAGCTGATGGCAACCATTTTCCCTTCCGTCCAATGAATATGTAGAGACTACATCCTGCACCTGGATCTTTATTTAGAGAAAACCGATCAAAATACAAGATCAGAACAGCGGGGACACATCACTTCTGACCGCCATTTTTTTTTTTTTTGTTACAGACTTTGGATCAATGCAGAGAGCCCCATCTAATTTAGCCCGGCAGCCTATGGGTGGGTGGAGCGAAGATGCTCAAAGCAGCCGGCACCCGGAGACCGTGCCGGAGGAAGGCTCTGAAGACGAGCTCCCACCGCAGACTCAGAAGGTTTGTGCATCCTACGCTCACACTGCTTCTGTCCGTCATTTCCAAACCTTCTCTCCCAGCAACAATAGAAACACGGCTGCTTTATATCACACAGCGCCATACCTGCCTAGTGGTTGTGTCTGGTATTGCAGCTCAGCCACACTGAAATGAATGGCCCGATCCCATTCATTGCAATGTGGCTGAGCTACAATACCAGACCTAATACCGCACAATCTATGATGTCACACAACCTTTGTTCAGGTGTGGCGTTGGTTTTGGAAATACTTAAGCAAGCATTGTTGACCTTAGGTTTTGGAAATAAGCAGCCATATTTTTTCAATTCTGTACAACCACTTCTGACATAGAGACCCACACGAAATTGCATGCACACCAATAAGTAGGTCACTTATGCCATTGTTCAGCAAGAGCCTCATGGTGCATGAATATAAGGTGAACACTGCTAATTAGCCACTACAGAGTGAGCTAGAGAGGAGCTCTGTGCCCATCACATACATTTTATTGAATTTTTATTTTTTTAAAAGGAAGTAACGTATTTTTCAGATTATAAGACTCGCTTTGTTCCACCCAAAAATTTGGGAGGAAAATGAGGGATGCGTCTTAAAGTCTGAATGTAGCTTACCGACAGGTGGAGAATGGGTGCTGTGCAGGCTGCAGTGGAGCTGAGCAGATGCTCTGCCAGCGAGGCGGGCTTCAAATAATGGCGCCAGAGTATGTACGAGTGCAGACGAGATCCCTGCTTGCCTGCGTACGCGTCAACTCTGGACGTCATTTCTTTGAAGCCCGCATCACCAACAGAACATCTGGGACACCCGCCGCACCACCCTGCTCCACACAGCCTCTGCAGCCCCTCCACCCCACCCGCAGCATCGCCCCACTCCAGCAGTGCCCCTGTCTCCTGTAACCCTGCTTCATGACTGCTGTCAAGGGGACCCTCTCTGGTAAGACCCCACCGAAATATTAAGACGGACCCCATTTTTTTATTTTTAAATTTGGGGTCCATAAATTAAAAAATACGGTACTTTTGTATATTCAAAGGCAAAGTCGTGTTTTTTTATCTTTTAAAAATGGAAGTACTAATGGTGGTTTGGTTGTTTTTTTTGTTGTTTTTTTTTTTTAATTAAACGGAAATGATAGATATATATATATATATATATATATATATATATATATATATATATATATATATATATATATATATATATATATATATATATATATATATATATATATATATATATATATATATATTATATTTCATTCATTTCTTTGTCGCTCCATTGGGAGACCCAGACAATTGGGTGTATAGCTTCTGCCTCCGGAGGCCACACAAAGTATTACACTTTACAAAGTGTAACCCCTCCCCTCTGCCTATACACCCTCCCGTGCATCACGGGCCCATCAGTTTTTTGCTTTGTATTGAAGGAGGCACACATTCACTCGAGCTCCCATTTTAGTCAGCAGCAGCTGCTGACTTTATCGGATGGAAGAAAAGAGGGCCCATAACAGGGCCCCCGGCATGCTCCCTTCTCACCCCACTCTGGTCGGCGGTGCTGTTAAGGTTGAGGTACCCATTGCGGGTACAAAGGCTGGAGCCACATGCCGTTATCCTTCCCCATCCCTTAGGGGCTCTGGGTGAAGTGGGATCCTAACCGGTCACCATGCACTGGGACCGGGCTCCCTCCGCAGCCCCAGGGGGAATCTGACGGACAGGAGACCGGGTATCATCAGGGACAGGGCCCTGCTCCTCTGAGGTACTCTGTGTCCCTTTGGGGACGGCGCATAGAGCGCCTGTGTAACGGACGCTGCAGCAGCTGCTGGGTGTTTTGTGTCGCCGGGACTACCGCGCCGACCGCGCTTGTTTGCCGGCCGCGTTACTAAATTTAGTTCCCGGCTTTTGCGGCCTAGTACCGCATACTCCCGCCCCCGGGCCTGCCAGTCAGGGGTAAGGGCGGGACGCTAGACTGGACGTCAGCGGTGAGGGCTGGAGCATACGGAGGTATCCTCCTCCCCCCTCACTGAGCACTGTGGGGCACCAGATTCCCGCACTTTCTGAGGCACGCCCACGGCTCCCTCCTCCTCTCAGAACGCTGGCAGCCATTGCTATCAGCACTTCTGCCGGTGGAGAACTTCAGACCGAGATCCACAGCTCTGGGAGGCCCAGGCAGGGAATCTGGTGGACACACAACCGCTGAGGGCGGTCGGTAAGCCGCACCTGTTACTAGGTGCTGGCCCCCCTGGGTGCCGAAGTGTATATTTATATCTTTATATTGTATACATTTACTCTGTTCGGCCGCACTATTTGCTTTTGGCTATATACCCTCACTGATTGCTCTAAGAGGAGACCACAGCATGTCGTCCGCAAAAAGCAAGGGTGCCAAGGCACAGGCTTATTTTGCAACCTGTACCTCTTGTGCGGCTATGTTACCTGCAGGTTCCACCGACCCTCATTGTGTGCAATGCTCGGCCCCTGTGACACTCACTCAGCCGGAGCCTCAGCCACGGGTGGGACCCCCGGCCCAGGTAGAACCACCGGCTTCCCCTGTCCAGGTGGCAGGGACAGAGTTTGCAGTGTTGGCTGAGAAACTTTCTGAGTCACTTTCACAATCCATGGCTCAGTCTATGGATAAATGGTCTGCTAAGATACTAGAAGCTTTGCAGTCCAGACCGGTAACACAGGCCCCGGGCACTGTTGAATCATTGCCCCCAGGCCCCCCTCGGTCGGCGCAGCAAAGTGCTCCTGGGGTGACTCCTAGCTCCCACGGTGAGGACTCCGACACGGACCGCAGTCCCAGACCGGCTAAGCGGGCTCGCTGGGAGCTTCCCTCGACTTCATCACACTGCTCAGGGTCTCAGCATGAGGACTCTCTGGAGGATGAAGCGGAGGTCGCAGCCCAGGGCTCTGATCCTGACGCTGCTCTCAATCTTGATACACCTGAAGGGGACGCCATAGTAAATGACCTTATAGCGTCCATCAACCAGGTGCTAGAACTTTCTCCTCCAACTCCTCCGATTTGAGGAGTCAGCTTCTCAGCAGGAGAAATTCCAATTTAGGTTTCCCAAACGTACACGGAGTGCGTTTTTCGATCACTCCAACTTCAGAGATACAGTCCAGAAACACCGAGCTTTTCCGGACAAGCGCTTTACTAAGCGCCTTAATGACACACGTTACCCCTTCCCCACTGACGTAGTTAAGGGTTGGGCTCAGTGTCCCAAGGTGGATCCTCCAGTCTCTAGACTGGCGGCTAGATCCATAGTAGCAGTGGCAGATGGTTCATCGCTCAAGGATGCCACTGACAGGCAAATAGAGCTCCTGATGAAATCCATCTATGAAGCCACGGGCGCGTCTTTTGCTCCGGCATTCGCAGCCGTATGGGCTGATTAATTTGAGATTAATGCAGTCACACGTGCCTCTACTCCGCAGGTTGTGTCTTTAACCTCTCAGGCGTCGGCTTTTTCGTCCTACGCCATGAACGCCGTCCTGGACTCTGCGAGCCGTACAGCGGTAGCATCCGCCAATTCAGTGGCAGCCCGCAGGGCCATGTGGCTACGCGAATGGAAGGCAGACTCTGCTTCCAAGAAGTTCTTAACCGGTTTGCCATTTTCTGGCGACCGTCTGTTTGGCGAGCAATTGGATGAAATCATTAAACAATCCAAGGGAAAGGACTCGTCCTTACCCCAGTCCAAACCAAACAGACCTCAGCAACGGAAGATACAACCGAGGTTTCGGTCCTTTCGGCCCTCAGCCAGGTCTCAATTCTCCACGTCCAACAGGCCACAGAAGGGCCAGAGGAACTCTGATTCATGGCGGTCTAAGTCACGTCCTAAAAAGACCGCCGGAGGAACCGCCCCCAAAGCGGCCTCCTCATGACTTTCGGCCTCCCCAAACCGCATCCTCGGTCGGTGGCAGGCTCTCCCGCTTTTGCGACGCCTGGTTGCCACATGTCCAAGACTGATGGGTGAGAGACATTCTGTCTCGCGGTTACAGGATAGAGCTCAGCTCTCGTCCTCCGACTCGTTTCTTCAGGACATCTCCGCCCCCCGAGCGAGCCGATGCTCTTTTTCAGGCGGTGAGCACTCTGAGGACAGAAGGAGTGGTGATCCCTGTTCCCCTTCAAGAATGTGGTCGCGGTTTTTACTCCAACTTGTTTGTGGTGCCAAAAAAGGACGGATCATTCCGTCCCGTTCTGGACCTCAAACTGCTCAACAGACACGTGAAAACCAGACGGTTCCGGATGGAATCCCTCCGCTCCGTCATCGCCTCGATGTCCCAAGGAGACTTCCTAGCATCAATCGACATCAGGGATGCTTATCTCCATGTGCCGATTGCACCAGAGCATCAGCGCTTCCTGCGTTTCGCCATCGGAGACGAACACCTTCAGTTTGTGGCACTGCCTTTCGGCCTGGCGACAGCCCCACGGGTCTTCACCAAGGTCATGGCAACAGTGGTGGCGGTCCTACACTCTCAGGGACACTCGGTGATCCCTTACTTAGACGATCTTCTAGTCAAGGCTCCCTCCCGGGCGGCATGCCAACACAGCCTGAACATTGCTCTGGAGACTCTCCAGAGATTCGGGTGGATCATCAATTTCCCAAAGTCAAAATTGACACCGACCCAATCGCTAACTTACCTCGGGATGGAGTTTCATACTCTCTCAGCGATAGTGAAGCTACCGCTGGACAAACAGCGTTCACTACAGACAGGGGTGCAATCTCTCCTTCGAGCCCAGTCACACCCCTTGAGGCGCCTCAGGCACTTCCTAGGGAAGATGGTGGCAGCAATGGAGGCAGTTCCATTTGCGCAGTTTCATCTGCGTCCACTCCAATGGGACATTCTCCACAAATGGGACAGGAGGTCGACGTCCCTCGACAGGAACGTCTCCCTTTCTCGGGCAGCCAAAGCCTCTCTTCAGTGGTGGATTCTTCCCACTTCTCTGTCGAAAGGAAAATCCTTCCTGCCCCCATCCTGGGCTGTGGTCACGACGGACGCGAGCCTGTCAGGGTGGGGAGCGGTCTTCCTCCACCACAGGGCTCAGGGTACCTGGACTCAGCCAGAGTCCTCCCTTCAGATCAATGTTCTGGAGATAAGGGCAGTGTATCTAGCCCTAAAGGCGTTCCAGCCGTGGCTGGAAGGCAGGCAGATCCGAATTCAGTCGGACAACGCCACGGCGGTGGCGTACATCAACCACCAAGGCGGCACACGCAGTCGTCAAGCCTTCCAAGAAGTTCGGCGGATTCTGCTGTGGGTGGAAGCCACAGCCTCCACCATCTCCGCAGTTCACATCCCGGGCGTAGAAAACTGGGAAGCAGATTTTCTCAGTCGCCAGGGCATGGACGCAGGGGAATGGTCTCTTCACCCGGACGTGTTTCAAGAGATCTGTTGCCGCTGGGGAACGCCGGACATCGATCTCATAGCGTCTCGGCACAACAACAAAGTCCCGGCATTCATGGCACGGTCTCAAGATCACAGAGCTCTGGCGGCGGACGCATTAGTTCAGGATTGGTCGCAGTTTCGACTGCCTTATGTATTTCCTCCTCTGGCACTGCTGCCCAGAGTGTTACGCAAGATCAGGTCCGACTGCCGCCGCGCCATCCTCATCGCCCCAGACTGGCCGAGGAGGTCGTGGTACCCGGATCTGTGGCATCTCACGGTGGGTCAACCGTGGGCACTACCAGACTGACCAGACTTGCTGTCTCAAGGGCCATTTTTCCATCTGAATTCTGCGGCCCTCAACCTGACTGTGTGGCCATTGAGTCCTGGCTCCTAGCGTCCTCAGGGTTATCTCAAGAGGTCATTGCCACTATGAGACAGGCCAGGAAACCAACGTCCGCCAAGATCTACCACAGGACGTGGAGGATCTTCTTATCCTGGTGCTCTGATCAGGGTTTTACTCCCTGGCCGTTTGCCTTGCCCACTTTTCTGTCCTTCCTTCAATCCGGAATGGACAAGGGTTTGTCTCTCGGCTCTCTCAAGGGACAAGTATCTGCGCTTTCCGTGTTTTTTCAAAAGCGTCTAGCCAGGCTTCCGCAGGTACGCACGTTCCTGCAGGGGGTTTGCCACATAGTCCCTCCTTACAAGCGTCCGCTAGAACCCTGGGATCTGAACAGGGTGCTGATGGTTCTTCAGAAATCTCCTTTCGAGCCGATGAGGGATGTTTCTCTTTCACGCCTTTCGCAGAAGGTGGTCTTCCTAGTGGCAGTCACATCACTTCGGAGAGTGTCTGAGCTAGCAGCTCTGTCATGCAAAGCCCCCTTCCTGGTGTTTCACCAGGATAAGGTGGTTCTGCGTCCGGTCCCGGACTTTCTCCCTAAGGTGGTATCCCCTTTTCATCTCAATCAGGATATCTCCTTACCTTCTTTTTGTCCTAATCCAGTTCACCAATGTGAAAAGGATTTGCACTTGTTAGATCTCGTGAGAGCACTCAGGCTCTACATTTCTCGCACGGCGCCCCTGCGACGTTCTGATGCGCTCTTTGTCCTTGTCGCTGGCCAGCGTAAAGGGTCGCAGGCTTCCAAGTCAACCTTGGCTCGGTGGATCAAGGAACCAATTCTTGAAGCCTACCGTTCTTCTGGGCTTCCGGTCCCTTCAGGGCTGAAAGCCCATTCTACCAGAGCCGTGGGTGCGTCCTGGGCATTGCGGCACCAGGCTACGGCTCAGCAGGTGTGTCAGGCGGCTACCTGGTCGAGTCTGCACACTTTCACGAAACACTATCAGGTGCATACCTACGCTTCGGCAGATGCCAGCCTAGGTAGGCGAGTCCTTCAGGCGGCGGTTGCCCACCTGTAGGAAGGGGCCGTTTTACGGCTCTTTTTATCGAGGTATTATTTTACCCACCCAGGGACTGCTTTTGGACGTCCCAATTGTCTGGGTCTCCCAATGGAGCGACAAAGAAGAAGGGAATTTTTTTTACTTACCGTAAATTCCTTTTCTTCTAGCTCCTATTGGGAGACCCAGCACCCGCCCCTGTTCCCTTCGGGCTGTTTGTTCTTTTGTGTACACATGTTCATGTTGAATTGTTCTTTTGGTCCATGGTTTCAGTTCTCCGAACATCCTTCGGATTGAATTTACTTTAGACCAATTTATAAGTTTCCTCCTTCCTGCTTTTGCACCAAAACTGAGGAGCCCATGAGGCACGGGAGGGTGTATAGGCAGAGGGGAGGGGTTACACTTTTTAAAGTGTAATACTTTGTGTGGCCTCCGGAGGCAGAAGCTATACACCCAATTGTCTGGGTCTCCCAATAGGAGCTAGAAGAAAAGGAATTTACGGTAAGTAAACAAAATTCCCTTCTTTATTATTATATTTTTCTTTTCTTTTTCGCTCCGAATTGGGAGACCCAGACAATTGGGTGTATAGCTATTGCCTCCGGAGGCCACACAAAGTATTACACTTAAAAGTGTAAGGCCCCTCCCCTTCTGGCTATACACCCCCAGTGGGATCACTGGCTCACCAGTTTTGTGCTTTGTGCGAAGGAGGCAACACATCCACGCATAGCTCCACTGTTTAGTCAGCAGCAGCTGCTGACTATGTCGGATGGAAGAAAAGAGGGTCTATACAGACTCCCAGCATGCTCCCTTCTCACCCCACTTCATGTCGGAGGTGTTTGTTAAGGTTGAGGTACCCATTGCGGGTACGGAGGCTGGAGCCCACATGCTGCTTCCTTCCCCATCCCTTTTTACAGGGCTCTGGGTGAAGTGGGATTCTATCGGTCTCCAGGCACAGAGACCGTGCTCCATCCACAGCCCCTGGTATCTGCTGGACATGGAGCGGAGTATCTTCAGGGACATGGCCCTGCTACATGGAGGTACTCGGTGTCCCTGTGGGGACCGCGCAGACACACGGCAGCACTGCTGGGTGTGTTAGTGCGCCAGGGACAGCGGCGCTGTCCGCACTAGTGCCATCGCACACCACAGCGTTGCTGGGTGTGTTAGTGTATTGGGTGACTACCGCGCTAACCGCCGCTGCCGTTTTATTGAAGGCGCCGCTGGGATTTGTGGTGCGCCGGGGACTTCCGCGCCGGCCAGCACTGATATGCCGGCCGCGCTTATTAACTCGAGTCCCCGGCTTCTGGGCCTAGTCTCCCTTCGTTACCGCCCACAGGCCTGACAGTCAGGGTAGGGGCGTGACGCTGCATAGCACAGCAGCACTGAGAGCTGGAGTATGTTTTGCATACTCCACCCCTCTCACTGTGTGCACTGTGAAACCGGATTCCCGCACTTTCTCAGGCACGCCCACGGCTTCCTTCTCTACACAGGACGCCGGCAGCCATTAGTGTCAGTTTCTGTACGATACAGAGACAAGTGTGGAAGACCCTGGCATTCTGATAGTCACACAATCGCTGTAACAGGCGTTAAGCAGCACCTGTGGTGCTAACCCCACTAGTGCAGAAGTGCACTTATAGATATGCTTGTACTATATACATTGCACTGTTTGGTCGCACGTTGTATATACCCTCCTGGATTGTGCGGAGGAGTTATCAGCATATTCTCTGTGTAAAACAAAGGTGCAGAACCACATGTTTTTCTATGCAGCCGGTACAGCATGTACGGCTATACGGCCGGCAGGTTACATAGACCCCCATTGTATCCAACTCAGCCGGAGTCTCTGCTAATGGCCAGAGGATAAGGACGGTGTCTGCAGTATTTACTGACAGATTTTCTGAGACTATGGCTATGATACTAGAAGCCTAGCAGTCCGGACATGTCTCTCACAACATGGGCACTGTTGAATCATTGATCCATGGCCCCCCTCAGTGTGAACAACTAACAGCTCCGGGAATGTCACATGCATCCCAGAGTCACGGTTCTGCACAGACGTCAGTCCCAGACAGCCTAAGCGGGCTCACTATGAGCGGCCCTCGGTTTCATCAGGGTCCTAGCAGAAGGACTCTCTGTGTACTGAGGCGGAAGTAGCTGCTCAGGATTCTGATCCTGAGACCGCTCTCAATCTGGATACACCTAATGGTGACGCCATAGTGAATAATCTTATAGCGTCCATCAATAGAATGTTGGTTATTTCTCACACAGCTCCTCCAGTGGAGGAGTCAGCTTCACGTATTTTTCTGGACCACTCTGCCTTCAGTGAGGCAGTCCAGGAACACCACACTTATCCAGATATGCGCTTCTCCAAACGGCTTAGGATACACGTTATCCCTGCCCCCTGACGTGGTCAAGGACTGGACCCAGCGTCCCAAGCGGCATCCTCCAATCTCCAGGCTTGTAGCTAGATCCATAGTTGCAGTGGGAGATGGAGCTGCACTTAAAGATGCCACTGACAGACAGATGGATCTCTGGTCTAAATCCATCTATGAGGCTGTCGGCGCACCGTTGGCTCCAGCATTCTCACCCTTGGGGCATTCCAAGCTATTTCAGCTTGTCTTACACAGATTGACACGGTTACACGTACATCTGTGCCGCAGGTGGCATCCTTAACCTCTCAAATGTCTGCATTTGTTTCTTACGCGATTCAGGTTGCCCTAGACTCTGCGAACCGTGCGGCAGTAGCCTCCGCTACTCCGTGTTTTTAAGCAGAGCCTGGTCTGCTCGTTAAGTGAATGGAAGGCAGATTCTGCTTCCAAAAAAGGATGCTTAACCAGTTGCCTTTTTCTGCTGACCGACTGTTTGGTGAGCGTTTGGATGTAACCATTAAACAGTCCAGGGGTAAGGATTCATCCTTTCCTCAGCCCGGACACAACAAACCCCAACAGAGCAGGAGGCAGTCGGGGTTTCGGTCTTTTCGAGGCTCGGGCAGGTCCCATTTTTCCTCGTCCAATGTGGACTCAAAAGGATCAGAGGAGCTCAGATTCTTGGCGGGCTCAGTCACGCCCAAAAAAGAGACAGTCTGAAAACCCGCTTTCAAGGCGGCTTCCTCATGACTTGCGGCCTCCTCTCTCCGCATCCTCGGTCGGTAGCAGGCTCTCCCGTCTTGGCGATATTTAGCTGCCATAGGTCAATGACCGTTGGGTGTGAGACATTCTGTCTCACGGGTACAGGATAGAGCTCACTTCTCGTCCTCCAACTCGATTCTTCAGAACTTCTCCACCTCCCGGCCGAGCCGCTGCTCTTCTGCAAACAGGGTGCACTCTATAGGCAGAAAGAGTGATGACCCCCGTTCCTCTTCAGGAACAAGGTCACGTTTTTTACCCCAAATTATTTGCGGTGCCTATAAGAACGGGCCGTTCCGTCCCGTTCTGGATCTAAAACTGCTCAGCAAGCTCGTGGACACCAGGCGGTTCCGGATGGAATCCCTCCGCCATGTCATCGCCTCAATGTCCCAAAGAGATTTCCTAGCATCATTAGGCATCAAGGATGCTTATCCACACGTGCCGATTGATCCAGAGCACTAGCGTTTCTACGCTTCGTTATAGGAGACGAACACCTGTTCGTAGCTCTACCTTCCGGCTAGCGACAGTCCCACTGGTCTTCGCCAAGGTCAGGGCAGCAGTAGTCACAGTCCTGCACTCTCAGGGTCACTCTGTGATCCCATATTTAGACGATCTACTTGTCAAGGCACTCTCTTAGGAAACATGCCAACACTGCCCGAACGTTGCGCTGGAGACTCTCTAGAGTTTTGGGTGGATCATCAACTTTTTAAAGTCAGATCCGACTCCGACCCTATCGCTAACATATCTAGGCATGGAGTTTCATACTCTCTCAGCGATAGTGAAGCTTCCGCTAGACAAACAGCATTCACTACGGGCTGCAATCTCTTCTTTAAGAACCAGTCGCACACATTAAGACGCCTCATGCACTTCCTACGTAAGATGGTAGCAATGGAGGCAGTTCTTCTCGCGCAGTTTCATCTGCGTCCACTACAATGTGACATTCTCCGCCAATGGGACGGGGAGTCGACCTCCCTCAACAGAGTCGTCTTCTTTCTCAGGCGGCCAAGGAATCTCTACGGTGGTGGCTTCTTCCCACCTCATGGTCAAAAAGAAGGTCCTTCCTATCCCCATCCTGGGCGATAGTTACGACAGACGCGAGTCTATCAGGGTGGGGAGCAGTTTTTCTCCACCACAGCGCTCAGGGTACGGGGACTCAGCAAGAGTCCACCCTTCAGATCAATGTTCTTGAACACAGAGCAGTGTATCTTGCCCTACAAACCTTCCAACAGCAGCTGGAAAGCAAGCAAATCCGACTTCAGTCGGACAACTCCACAGCGGTGGCATACATCAACCACCAAGGAAGAACGCGCAACCGGCAAGCCTTCCAGGAAGTCCGGCAGGTTCTGATGTGGGTGGAAGACACGGCATCCACCATATCCACAGTTCACATCCCAGGCGTGGAAAACTAGGAAGCTGACTTCCTAAGTCGCCGGGGTGTGGCCGAAAGGGTATGGTCTCTTCACCCGGACGGGTTTCAGGAGATCTGGCGCCGTTGACAGAGGCCGGACGTCGATCTAATGGCGTCACGGCACAACAACAATGTGCCAGCTTCATGGCACGGTTTCACAATCATCGAGCTCTGGCGGCAGACGCCTTAGTTCAGCATTGGTCGCAGTTCCAGCTACCTTATGTGCCACCTCTCGCATTGTTGCCCAGAGTGCTGCGTTAGATCAGGACCGACTGCGGCCGCGCCATCCTCGTCGCTACAGATTGGCCGAGGATGTTGTGGTTCCCGGTTCTGTGGTGCCTCACGGTAGGCTAACCGGGGGCACTACCAGACCAATCAGACTGGCTGTCTCAAGGGCCATTCTTCCATTTGAATTCTTCGGCCCTCAACCTGATGGTGTGGCTTTGAGTCCTGGAACCTAGTGTCGTCAGGATTACCTCAGGACGTGGTTGCCACCATGAGACAGGCTAGCATATCAACGTCCGCCAAGATTGACCACAGGACGTGGAAGATATTCTTATCTCGGTGCTCGGCGCAGGGTGTTTCTCCCTGGCCGGTTGCATCGCCTATGTTTCCTTCCTTCCTGCAATCTAGGTTGGAAAAAGGGTTGTCGCTCAGTTCCCTTTAGGGACAAGTCTCAGCGCTATCTGTATTTTTTCAGAAACGACTTCCTCAGGTACGCACGTTCCTACGGGGAGTTTGTCTTCTCAGCACTCCGTACAGGCGGCCGTTAGAGCCCTGGGATCTGAACAAGGTTCTAATTGCTCTCCAGATGCCGCCTTTCGAGCCTTTGAAAGAGGTCTCCCTTCCCGCTTTTCTCGGGAAGTGGCCTTCTAGTAACGGTCTCGTCTCTTAGGAGAGTTTCCGAGCTAGCAACGCTCTCATACAAATCTCCCTTCCTGGTCCTTCACCAGGACAGGGTAGTTCTGCGTCCGATTCCGGAATTTCTCCCTAAGGTGGTATCCCACTTTCATATCAATCAGGATATCACCTCACCTTCTTTGTGTCCTCGTCCAGTCCATCAATTTCAGAAGGATTTGCTTCTGTTGGTTCTGGTGAGAGCACTCAGGTTCTACTTCCCGCATGGCGCTCCTGCGCCACCCGGATGCACTCTTTGTCCTTGTCGCTGGTCAGCGTAAACAGTCGCAAGCTTCTGAATCCACCCTGGCTCAGGGGATCGAGGAACCAATCCTTGAAATCTACAGTTCTACTGGGCTTCTGGTTCTCTCAAGGCTGAAGGCCCATTCTACCAGAGCCGTGGGTGCATCCTAGGCATTACGGCACCAGGCTACGGCTCAGCAGGTGTGTCAGGCACCTACCTGATTGAGTCTCCATACTTTTACCAAGCATTTTCAGGTGCATACCTACGCTTCGGCAGACGCCAGCCTAGGTAGATAAGTCCTTCAGGCGGCGATTGCCCACCTGTAGGAAAGGGCTCTTTGACGGCCCTATCACGAGGTATTCTTTTACCCACCCAGGGACTGCTTTTGGACGTCCCAATTGTCTGGGTCTCCCAATTCGGAGCGAAAAAGAAGGGAATTTTGTTTACTTACCGTAAATTCCTTTTCTTCTAGCTCCAATTGGGAGACCCAGCACCCGCCCTGTTTTCTCGGGGTTTTTCTGTTTTTTCGGGTACACATGTTGTTCATGTGGTATGGTTCAGTTCTCCGATGTTTCCTCGGATTGAATTGGTCTTTAAACCAGTTATTGGCTTTCCTCCTTCTTGCTTTGGCACTAAAACTGGTGAGCCAGTGATCCCACTGGGGGTGTATAGCCAGAAGGGGAGGGGCCTTACACTTTTAAGTGTAATACTTTGTGTGGCCTCCGGAGGCAATAGCTATACACCCAATTGTCTGGGTCTCCCAATTGGAGCTAGAAGAAAAGGAATTTACGGTAAGTAAACAAAATTCCCTTCTTTTTTATTTATTTATTTTTATTTAAAGGAATATTTTGGTAATAATACGTTATCAACTAAGCACAGGCACCATGAATGAGATGGACATAAAAATGTCCACTTTTCTATATCTAGGAGTCTTGGAGAGAGCGAGTAGAGCAGCGTGGAACATGTTCAGTGATCGAAACGAGCAGTTGGATGGGTGCGACTCGAGTACCAAGTATATTGGAAATCAATGGGAAACTCCGGCATTTTCCCGGAATAGTCTGCCTTTGACTTCCATTATACTCTGTACTCGAGTTGAGCCCGTCCGAGTGTCCGATTTGCTTGTTTCCAGTACTGAGCGTTGTAGCATCCTAGTGTCCGCTCTTCACCTTCCTTACAGGCGAGGTATTCTTTATTTTGTATTTAAAGGAGAAGCGTTCTTGCTATTGTGCGTGTGATTACTGCTTATAAACTCTTCTTTTTATTCCCTTTTAGGTGTAGCCTTTCCTCTTGACCCTTTCTATCGCCGTCTTGGGAGGTCTTGATTTTGTCCATAGTCCTCGTGTCTGTGCGTCCGGCCTCGCATTCCCTCCACTGTCTGTAAATACTGCTGTATATATTACATCATGGATTTGCACTGAATGATCAGATAGTTTGTGGATTGCCGTAATCTCGGAGGGGGAGAGGGCAGCCGTGCGCCTGGATGGCAGACAATGAACAATCGGCTGCGTCCTCCATCCATTCCTCTGTATCCAACATCGTCCGTGAATATAATGGGTCTCTACACTGGAGAAGATTTCTATCACCATCATGTATATCATAAGACTTGAATGGGTGTGTAGACTTTTGCAACCAATTATTTTTTTTTTTTCTTTTATTGCTAACAATAAAAATGAAGCAACTTTGCAAAAATATTGTACAATTTATTTATTTGTTTGGTTTTGTTTTTTTGGATACAGCTCCTATGCAGAGCTATGTATCTCCATGGGTTCAAATGCCAAACAAATCCTGTGTATACTCTCCTCCTGCAGATCACTTTTGTCACCAGGCTTGATACAGTGGAGTAACGCGCTGTGTTCTTGTAGCCTGTAACCATATAGACATTGTGTTCTGCATAGGGGCTGTATACACAAAATGGTACAATATTTAAAATCCAGCTCATTTACAAAGTGACTGCATTTTCTTTGTTAGATGCTCAGAGCGATACACTATCCGGTTGCAGAGGTTTATATACGTTGGCTCGTGGAATATATTGCATAGGACAGGATCGGTGGGTTTACATAGGTCCATTGTGCACCACTAAACTCGTCTGGAATGTTTTGTATAGAAATGTATATTGCATTTTTTTTTGTACCATTGTAAAATTCTAATTAAAATAGATTATCTGTAACATCACACGTCTTTGTGCCGTCATGATTATTCCAGAGCAGGAGTCAACCCTATAAAAGAATGGAAAGCAAAAGCCGGCACCGAGAGTTTAATATTGGGGCGGATCTTACACAAGGAAGGTGCCAGTTATGTATGCGACCGGCCCGAGTGATCCCCGCTGTAGAGGATCACAATGCCGCGATCTGTGCGGAGTGACTGAGCACGTGTGTCCACCAGGACGGGCACATGGCTATATACACTGAACACCAGGGGGCGCCATACTGTGTAAACAAATAATAATAATAATAATAATAATAGTAATTTTATTCATTTATATAGCGCTATTAATTCCGCAGCGCTTTACATACATTGGTAACACTGTCCCCATTGGGGCTCACAATCTAGGTTCCCTATGAGTATGTCTTTGGAGTGTGGGAGGAAACCAAAGAACCCGGAGGAAACCCACGCAAACACGGGGAGAACATACAAACTCCTTGCAGATGGTGTGCTTTGTGGGATTTGAACCCAGGACCCCAGTGCTGCAAGACTGCAGTGCTAACCACTGAGCCGCCACAAGACTGCAGTGCTAACCACTGAGCCGCCACAAGACTGCAGTGCTAACCACTGAGCCGCCACAAGACTGCAGTGCTAACCTCTGAGCCACCACAAGACTGCAGTGCTAACCACTGAGCCACCACAAGACTGCAGTGCTTGCGTGGTTTTGTTTTGTTTTGAACAGTTTTCCTTGTATGATAGGTGGCCATTAATGCCGCAGCGGGAAGGGTGCCGCGCTTGGCCATTACTGTAGTCAGCTCACTCTCCGATGAAACCGCCACCAAATCAGAGGGGTAAGATGTATCTAACCTTTATGCCCTCCACTACTCTAAAATGATGATCCCCTTTTTTTAAATACTAGTAATAATTCTGGCTGCATCTGAGTCATTACCTCTGTGTTTGGGGAGTATGGAGGGAGGTTAGGAGTTGAGTCTGCTCCATCCAGATCTGTATATCCAGTCTCTCCTTCCATTGGATCTGGCTCCAATCGCTGCTGTTTAACTATTAAAACACTGCTTTCAATCACTGACAGCAGCGTTTAAAGGGAACCTGTCACCAGATTTGGGGACTATAAGCTATGGCCATCACCACTGAGCTCTTATATAGCACTCTAGAATACTCTATATAAGAGCCCAGGCTGCTGTGTAGAACGTAAAAAACACTTTTATTATACTCACCTAAGGGTCAGTCCGGTCTGATGGATGTCGCTGCTCTGTAGGTCGGCGCTTTCTCTCTGCAGCGATCACCATCCTCCTTCTGTGGCCCATGTGCATGACGCGTTTTATGTCCATCCACACAGGCCGGCATTGTGGTCTTGCACTGGCACATTTTGGATCTTCCTGGCTCAGGGCTGATCAAAGTATTGTAGTGCGCATGCGCAGGCGGACTTTAACCTTTCCTCGTTCCTGCGCATTACAGTACTTTGCTCTGCCCTCAGCAGGACCGTTCAGCGTGCGCCTGCGCAGGAACGCAGTCACAGACTGAGTGGATGACGTAGGACGCATCATCCACACTGGGGGCTGGAAAGGGGGACAAGAAGCGCCGGACTGGAGAGCAGCGACACCCATCGGATCGGACCGTCCACTAGGGGAGTATAATAAGTGGTTTTTTTTTAACGTTATACAAAGCGGCCTGGGTTCTTATATACATACTGTATATAAGGGCTCATTGGTGGTGGCCGCAGCTTAGTTACCAAATTTGGTGGCAGGTTCCCTTTTTTTTTTTTTTTTTAAATTATAATTTTTATTTATTTTCAAAAGCAAACAAGTCATTACATAGAACAAATAATAATAATATCAACAAAATTATCAGCAAAATGACAAGAAAATTGTATATCGCTCCATTTACATTTACAATTCAGTACAACATCTAATCAATGTTCACAGTAAGACTCAGAATCTTTAATACCTCACGGAAACCCTAACTCTATAAATGAATTTGCAACCATCCTGTGAAACTCTCCTACTCCCCCCCCCCCCCCCCCCCCCCTTTCCCCCCGAACCCCCCACTACTCAAACCCACTCCCACCTGGTCACCTTCAACTCCCACCTCCAATCCTCCGAGTGTACCACCTAACTTCTCAGAGTGATACCACGCCGTCTCCTTAAATGGTGACATTAAGCGTTCTATTTCCTCCGAATTGAAGTAGGTTATAATAAACTCCCTCCACTTTTTGAAGTGAGTGCCCAATCGTCCCGACTTCCTTCCAGCATCAAGGCCCTCTGACTCCATCAGCCGTTTTATATGGATTATTACTTCTTCGAACGAGGGTACTTTTGACTCCAACCAATATTTCAGTATCATCCTCTTTGTTGCAAGTATGATTACATGTAATAGTAAAGGGGGATGTCTACTCCTCCTCCCCTCGACGCTCACCCCCTCCCACGCATGGAACAGAACCAGAGTAGGGGAGAGAAGGAGTTTGATGTCCCAGAGTTTAGCCACACACTTCGATACTTAGGCCCACAGTGGCTCAAGGTGGGGACACAGCCACAATCCATGGTAGAGATCCGTTGCTTCTAAATTGCATTTCGGACAACGAGTAATGCTCTCAGGATTCTCAAGCTTTCTGGGCAAATTGAATGCATAAAGCGCCCGATGCATCACTTTATACTGAGTCTCCCGCCACTGTTCATTCAGTATTACCTTTCGTAGGGCCCTCCACCCCTCCCTGATCTTTGTTCCAATGTCGGGGTCCCCTAGTTGCTTTTCCCATGGCTTAAAGAAACTCTCTGGCTGATAGCCAGTCAACTGGTCTCGCATTGCCCCATATAAAGATGAAATTGACGAGGACGTTTGTGCCAACTTGACCAGGCTGTCAAATGTATTTAGTGACACCTCCGACGATATGTCTTGCAATTGAGCCATAACCTTATGCTTCACCTGATCATACTGGATTATTTGGTTAGGATTCAACCCATATTTACCTACCAATTCTTCCCTCCCCAACCATCTTGGCTCAGAAGGATGAAAAAGATGGGAGACCCTCTGTATACCTTTCTGCCTCCATTCTTCAAATAGCTTATTGCTAATTCCCTGGCTGAACCCTGGATTATTCCATAGAGATAGATATTTAGAAATTTTATGACAACTTGTAATGCTTCCTCACTGCCCTCCAGGCTGCTATCGTATCCTTAAAAAGAGAAGAATGCTTAATTTTTTGGGGTAGATTAGCTTGACTGGTGTGAAGAAGGGCCTTTAAATCCCATGGAAACGCATAATCTCTCTCAACTCCAAGGGACACGTGTTTCTGTGAGCCATGAATCCAATCCATCGACAGGTTCCCTTTTAAGTGAAACATATTGGGGCACCCATCCATGATGATTTGCTATTGCAGCTTGTGACCTGCTATACAGTGTGTCCACCCGTATCCTGTATACACTGCACCTATATACAGTGTGTCCACCCATATCCTGTATGCACCGCACCTATATACAGTGTGTCCACCCATATCCTGTATGCACCGCACCTATATACAGTGTGTCCACCCATATCCTGTATGCACCGCACCTATATACAATGTGTCCACCCATATCCTGTATGCACCGCACCTATATACAGTGTGTCCACCCATATCCTGTATACACCGCACCTATATACAATGTGTCCACCCATATCCTGTATACACCGCACCTATATACAGTGTGTCCACCCATATCCTGTATACACCGCACCTATATACAGTGTGTCCACCCATATCCTGTATACACCGCACCTATATACAATGTGTCCACCCATATCCTGTATGCACCGCACCTATATACAGTGTGTCCACCCATATCCTGTATACACCGCACCTATATACAATGTGTCCACCCATATCCTGTATACACCGCACCTATATACAGTGTGTCCCCCCATATCCTGCATACACCGCACCTATATACAGTGTGTCCCCCCATATCCTGTATACACTGCACCTATATACAGTGTGTCCACCCATATCCTGTATACACCGCACCTATATACAATGTGTCCACCCATATCCTGTATGCACCGCACCTATATACAGTGTGTCCACCCATATCCTGTATGCACCGCACCTATATACAATGTGTCCACCCATATCCTGTATGCACCGCACCTATATACAGTGTGTCCACCCATATCCTGTATGCACCGCACCTATATACAGTGTGTCCACCCATATCCTGTATACACCGCACCTATATACAGTGTGTCCACCCATATCCTGTATACACCGCACCTATATACAGTGTGTCCCCCCATATCCTGCATACACCGCACCTATATACAGTGTGTCCACCCATATCCTGCATACACCGCACTTATATACAGTGTGTCCACCCATCTCCTGTATACACCGCACCTATATACAGTGTGTCCACCCATATCCTGTATACACCGCACCTATATACAGTGTGTCCACCCATATCCTGTATACACCGCACCTATATACAATGTGTCCACCCATATCCTGTATACACCGCACCTATATACAGTGTGTCCACCCATATCCTGTATACACCGCACCTATATACAATGTGTCCACCCATATCCTGTATACACCGCACCTATATACAGTGTGTCCCCCCATATCCTGTATACAC
Source organism: Anomaloglossus baeobatrachus (assembly GCF_048569485.1). NCBI lineage: Eukaryota > Metazoa > Chordata > Amphibia > Anura > Aromobatidae > Anomaloglossus > Anomaloglossus baeobatrachus. The sequence goes on from NC_134359.1 coordinate 19,926,159, forward strand.
CGCACCTACATAGTGTGTCCACCCATATCCTGTATACACCGCACCTATATACAGTGTGTCCACCCATATCATGTATACACCTCACCTATATACAATGTGTCCACCCATATCCTGTATACACCGCACCTATATACAGTGTGTCCCCCCATATCCTGTATACACCCATCTACATACAGTGTGTCCACCCATATCCTGTATACACCGCACCTATATACAGTGTGTCCACCCATATCCTGTATACACCGCACCTATATACAGTGTGTCCACCCATATCCTGTATACACCGCACCTATATACAGTGTGTCCACCCATATCCTGTATACACCTCACCTATATACAGTGTGTCCACCCATATCCTGTATACACCTCACCTATATACAGTGTGTCCACCCATATCCTGTATACACCGCACCTATATACAGTGTGTCCACCCATATCCTGTATACACCGCACCTATATACAGTGTGTCCACCCATATCCTGTATACACCGCCATTAACTTGAGAACGGCGACAGCTATAGGCATAGAAGTGGTGTCTAGGTATAGTAAAGTAGCCATGTGCTACACAATGAAACCACCTATAGCGCCACCTGGTGGAAAACAACGGAGTTATCATTTTTATCTCAAAAACGGAACGAGATACAGAAAAAAAGTGAATTACAAAGTTGCAGGGCCTCATCAATTCAATACGAATCCACACCTTGCATACAGAAATGCTATGATTAGAACGTGTAAAACTCACAAGGCTGCGGACGTGAAGCGATACCTCATGGAGACCTTCCTACAAGTCATTGGGTATGGTGGCTGTGTGGAGTGGCCTCCGCTCACCTGACCTGACCCCATTGGACTTCTTTCTGTGAGGTCACATCAAACAGCAGGTGTATGCGACCCCTCCCCCAACATTGCAGGACCTACCACCACGTATCACAGATGCTTGTGCAAACGTGTTACTTACCATATGGCACAACGTGCAGCAAGATACAATATGCTGTGCAGAGTCCAGATGTGCATTGCAGCTGACGGGGGGACACTAATGAGCGCCATATGCGTGACCAGCATTCAATGTTTTGGGGGGTTCATGGGTTTCATATCATAGCATTTCTGTATGCAAGGGGTCGATTCGTATTGAATTGATGATGCCCTACAACTTTGTAATTCACTTTTTTTTCTCTCGCGTTCCATTTTTGAAATAAAAATTACTAACTCCGTTGTTTTCCACCAGGTGGTGCTATAGGTGGCTTCATTGCGCAGCGCATGGCTACTTTACTATACCTAGACACCACTTCTATGCCTATAGCTGCCGCTGTTCTCAAGTTAATGGCGGTGGACAGGATATGGGTGGACACACTGTATATGCCCCCATTGTCGTCCTCAGGGCTTAATTCTGAAATATTGCCATCTGTAGATCACCTAAGGGGACTAAAAAGATAAAATGAAATGTAAAGGGAACGTTCCAGCTGATCAATGCTGCCAAACCAGGGGTTAGAGATTTAGAGTTTGGCTCCACAATAGGCACCGGAATATTTTTCTCTAAAATGCTCCGGTGTTTCAGAGAGGTAATATACTATGAAGATGAAGCGGAGGAGCGCAGCCGGAGCCGAGCTTGGTACAACATTGTCTGTGATTATTTTGTGGTCTGCTGAAGGGATATTGTCACCCGAAACTTGTGACCATCACTGAATTTGTCTAAAAATAAATCAAACTTCAATATAAAACTCTAGATTCGGCTTTTCCTTTGTGATATGGTGACCGTGCCCCGAAGGGGTCTCTTTGGATCAGATCCTTATAATATCTTTTGATAATTGAACCCGGCCTCTACCACAACCGCTACTTATTTTTTTTGCAAACTACAAGCTGAGCCGCCCCTCGGCAGGAGCAATAATTCACTTGTTTCTGTAATTTTCGTGCTTATCTGCAATGAAGAAACAACAGGTCTGTTGGAAGCGTCCGGCCGCCAGTGATAGATCATCAGATAACGGCTGTGTGCTCCGTGTTCCGCCAGCAGAATCTGCATAGAATCCCGTTGATTTGGGACTAGTGTTGAGCGGACCTGGACTGGAAAAATCCGTATCCGTGCGGTTTGAGCCGCAGAGCCGAGTCCGACCCGGACGCGGGATTCCGGGTGCAAGATCAAATTATGAAGCGGTCCCAGTTCAGGTGTGAATCACCACTGGGTTGGTGCTATTCTTGTGTACCGGTCCAGTGATATCTGCTGATAGAGCTGTAGGAGCCCGATTGGGTAATGGGTCTGTGTTGAGCGGACCACACAGCCACTATGGGGCCCGTAAGTCAGGGGGCTGGGGCCAGCACTTTACCAGCCCCCTCCCAACTTGGCACCGCATTTTGAACTGTATCAGCATTGCGGATGCAGATACAGTTGATAGTAATGATGAGAGTGCGCCGCCGTCCGCTCCGTCTTCCACCAATCTCCTGCTGTCTACACTCTGGTGTCTCAGCACAGCGGGCGCAATGATGTCACTACTGTGCACCGCTGTGCTGAGATGAGCAGAGCTGCAATGAGACCAGTGGATCGAAGAGGGGAATTTTTTTTTTTTTAACCAGTGAGTACACTGGTGGAGGATTATGGAGTGTGCATTATTACTATATGGAGGACTATGGGGGTGCATTATTACTATATGGAGGACAATGGGGGTGCATTATTACTATATGGAGGACAATGGGGGTGCATTATTACTATATGGAGGACGATGGGGGTGCATTATTACTATATGGAGGACGATGGGGGTGCATTATTACTATATGGAGGACGATGGGGGTGCATTATTACTATATGGAGGACAATGGGGGTGCATTATTACTATATGGAGGACGATGGGGGTGCATTATTACTATATGGAGGACGATGGGGGTGCATTATTACTATATGGAGGACGATGGGGGTGCATTATTACTATATGGAGGACAATGGGGGTGCATTATTACTATATGGAGGACAATGGGGGTGCATTATTACTATATGGAGGACAATGGGGGTGCATTATTACTATATGGAGGACGATGGGGGTGCATTATTACTATATGGAGGACTATGGGGGTGCATTATTACTATATGGAGGACAATGGGGGTGCATTATTACTATATGGAGGACAATGGGGGTGCATTATTACTATATGGAGGACGATGGGGGTGCATTATTACTATATGGAGGACGATGGGGGTGCATTATTACTATATGGAGGACAATGGGGGTGCATTATTGCTATATGGAGGACAATGGGGTATTTAATTTTACTATATGGCAGGTGATGTGGGGCCCATTATACTATATGAAGGTTATATAGGGGCTTTGTTTATATTTAGAGGCCATTATATTATACAGAATGCTATGTGCGGGCCATTATAATATCTGGAGGGTAATGAAGGAGCCTTTATAGGAGGGCTATTTTGAAGTCCAGTATACAGTGTGAAGGTGTGTGGGCCATTATACTGCTTGGAGGGCTGTGTTGGGGGTCACAGTAGGGATTATACGGTGATAGGAGTCATCAAACATTGCTTGAGTAGTTGAGGGGGGTACAGTAGGGTCATACTGTACACATGTGGAGGGTACTGTGGGGTATTATACAGTTTGTGGGGCACTTTTGTTGGTATCATACTTTATGGGTCCAATGAAAGGGGAATCTAGGGGCTGAAACAGGAGAATTACTTTGTATGGGCTTTAGAGTTGCGGAATATTTTGTGGCCCCATGATTTCTATGTACGCCCCTCCTTGCGGACAGGTTTTTTTTGTTTTGTTTTGTTTTTTAGAAAGCCGAATCAGGTAAGGCCCCTTTGACACAGTGTTTTGCCATCAGTCACAATCCGTTGGCTCAATGGATCAGTCGCAGATTATACAAAAAAAAAAAAAACTGATGCGACGGATCTGGCAATAAACGGATCCGTTGCACCGGGTTTTTTCCATCAGTTTCTTCCGTTGCGCGACGGATCTGTTTTTTTTTTTTAAAAAAAAAACGCCCAATGGAGGCTCCCAAACCTATATATACAGTTTTTACACCCCATCTTTGACAGGTTGTAGAGTAAGTGGCAAAAATGGAAGGTGTGATTGCGCCTCCCGCTGGCTGGGACATTGATGAGTGAAGCCCTACCTGGCAGGTTTATACACCTTTCCTAATTGGGTGCTGGCTAATTTGACACTAAATAATAAATTGGAGGATGCTCAGAAAAAAAAAAAAAAAAAAAAAAAAAAAAACACACACTGAATCAGTCGCTGGATTCTGTAATTTGACAGATTACAACGGATCCTGTGCCCATAGGCTTCCATTCTACCAAACGACGGACAGCAACAGATGAGTCGCTGTCCGATTTTGTGACTATCGCTTCCCCTGTATACTGGCAAGTGATTGGTTGCAGTCAGACAGCTGTCACTCAGCGTGAGGGCGCGACTGACTGCAACCAATCACAGACGCTAGTGGGTGGGTCTATCATACAGTAAAATAAGTAATTTTAAAAACTGCGTGCGGTCCCCCACAATTGATACCCAGCCAAGATAAAGCCCCACAGCTGGGGGCTGGTATTCTCAGACTGGGGAGGCCCATTGTTATTAGGCTCTCCCCAGCCTAAAAAAAAAAAAAAAAAAAAATAATCAGCCAGCTGCCACATCCATTAGATGCGAGAGTCCCAGCACTTTGCCACCACACCAGGGGAAAAAAAAAAAAAAAAAAAAAAAAAAAAAAAAAAAAAAAAAAAAAAAAAAAAAATCGGGAAGAGGTGGGTAATCTGGGTAATAAAAAGGAGTCCACTAAGTCCTACATAAGTGATGGCAGCCGTCTGAGACACCCCTCATCACTAATCTGTAAGTGAAAGTAAATAAAACACAAACACCCCAAAAAGACAAAAAAAAACAAAACACCACTTTCCACACTTTATTAACACCCCTCCAGGTCCGACGTAATCCACACGAGATCCCAGGACGCTTCCAGCTCTGCTACATCTGATGCTCACAGTGAGCGTCATAAAACAAGACTGCCCGCTGTGAGGTTCAGGCCGTGAATGAAGTGAGCCGCGCTGTCAACGGTGACGTCACTAGACGACATTTACTTACATAGTCTAGTGCCACCTGGTGGTCAGTGTATAGCGCTTCCCCCTAATTTGCTCACTGCTTGTGTCACATTCTCAGTCAGCCTTTCCACAGACAAATCTCTGCAAAGGGATCTTCCCTTGTAAAAACAGATTTCCGCCTGCTTGTCAGGAAAGGAGCAGTGAATTGTGATCTAGCTGAGAAAACTCCTTCTGCAGTGGAAGTAAGAAAGAACTATATTGTCAGCTGCCAGAAGGGGAAGGAGACTGATTCAGAGTATATTTTTAGCTGGCCCCCAGCACCACAGAATAGTGGCAACAAAATGATTAAAATGGCTAACAATTTTTGGTATAAAAATGATTTATGCAATAAAGTGCTTTAAAAGGCAATTAAATTTGGAAAATTTAAAAATTTAAAAAGGATTTTTAAGTCTAGTTGCCCCTTTATCAGTATTTAATAAACCGGTTAATGTACTGTAACTAATCCAAACACCCAGCCCCCATCATCTCATTACATGTAGATTGGAAGAAGAAAAAAAAAAATGCAACCAATATTAGACATATACTTTACACTTTGCTTTACATTATTTTTTTATTGCTCATTACAGGGTTTATAAAATTGGTTTCCCGCTGTGGAGTAAACACACAAAAAAGCTTGACATTGCAGATAATCCTGTATATTATAAGATGGTTACTATAGTGGGTTTACACAGTGGACAGTGACGTTCATAGACGTCTGCAACGAATATTTTATCATTCTAAGCATCCAAGTGAAAAGATTTTTCCATGAAATCTACTATATGGTTTACTGTATACAGCTCCTATCCAGACCCATGTGTCTCCATGGTTACAGACTACAAACAAACCCTGGGTAGTCTGATCCCACAGACACCCGCTACTCCAGTGGATTTGTCTACAAAGTAGACAGTCGGGTGAGACTAATAAGTATGGAAACTATACAAAAAAAATGCTGCTAAAAAAGACCATTTCCCAGATGGCCTCATTTTCTATTTTTTATGCTTTGGGAGTGACTTAATATATGGTTGCCGCAGTCTTCATACGCTACAAAGTTTATGTATAGATGGGAATAGAAATCTTCTCTAGTGTAGAGATCCATTTTTTTTCCCTGATGTCACATATAAAAAGGAGAATTTTCTGCCGATTCTTCATCATCGCTTCTGCCTTGTAGAGGCCGCGCACTCACCCTCCATGGTGACGAGGACTCCCACAAAATCTGAGTGTCGACTGCAAATCCAGTCCAACCAGAACATAGAGTATAGAAAAGTATTTACAGACAGTGAAGACAATACAGAGCCAGACACGGACAGATTTACCCTCACCCCTGTACCCCACCCAAAAGAAAAGAAAAAAAGAGGAGGTTGGTAGACAGGGAAAAAAAACGAACACCATTCTTTTACACCTAAAGGGAAATAAAAAAAAAAAAAAAAAAAAAAATTAGAATCTTTACAATGACATCACATCATCGTGTGCGCTGTAGACTGGAGCGGCAGACAAATTATAATAAAGTGGGTTTTTTTATTTGTGTGAGGTGTGGGCTGATCTATAGGAGGCCATGTGGGGGCTCATACTGTATACAGAGGGCCGTGTGGGGGGCTCATACTGTATACAGAGGGCCGTGTGGGGGCTCATACTGTATACAGAGGGCCGTGTGGGGGCTCATACTGTATACAGAGGGCCGTGTGGGGGCTCATACTGTATACAGAGGGCCGTGTGGGGGCTCATACTGTATACAGAGGGCCGTGTGGGGGCTCATACTGTATACAGAGGGCCGTGTGGGGGCTCATACTGTATACAGAGGGCCGTGTGGGGGCTCATACTGTATACAGAGGGCCGTGTGGGGGCTCATACTGTATACAGAGGGCCGTGTGGGGGCTCATACTGTATACAGAGGGCCGTGTGGGGGCTCATACTGTATACAGAGGGCCGTGTGGGGGCTCATACTGTATACAGAGGGCCGTGTGGGGGCTCATACTGCATACAGAGGGCCGTGTGGGGGCTCATACTGCATACAGAGGGCCGTGTGGGGGCTCATACTGTATACAGAGGGCCGTGTGGGGGCTCATACTGTATACAGAGGGCCGTGTGGGGGCTCATACTGTATACAGAGGGCCGTGTGGGGGCTCATACTGTATATAGAGGGCCGTGTGAAGGCTCATACTGTATATAGGGGGCCGTGTGAAGGCTCATACTGTATATAGGGGGCCGTGTGAAGGCTCATACTGTATATAGGGGGCCGTGTGAAGGCTCATACTGTATATAGGGGGCCGTGTGAAGGCTCATACTGTATATAGGGGCCATGTGAAGGCTCACTGTATATAGGGGCCATGTGAAGGCTCACTGTATATAGGGGCCATGTGAAGGCTCACTGTATATAGGGGCCATGTGGAGGCTCACTGTATATAGGGGCCATGTGGAGGCTCACTGTATATAGGGGCCATGTGGAGGCTCACTGTATATAGGGGCCATGTGGAGGCTCATACTGTATATAGGGGCCATGTGGAGGCTCATACTGTATAGCCGGGGGAAAAGGGTCAGCACACTTAATTCTGCTCAATATTAAGTGATACAATTTGAAATAAAATATAATTAATCTTAATATCAAAGTTAGTCTCAGCCTATTTGTTCGGCCCTCCACTGCAGTCACGGTCTCATGTGGACCCTCAGGAATACGAATTGTCCACCCTCTGCCTTAAACAATACTTTTGTTATACGCCGATTTTTAGCACAATATACCGCATACAAGTGAAGTGAATTTAAAAAGGGGCTTGTAGAGGATGAGAAAAACATCCGATTTCTTCCAAAACCAGGTTTTTCCGGCCTCTATTAGTGGGTTGTGCAGTACCGTAGCCCCAGTCACTTCAGCGCAGCTGCAATACCAGACACAAACGCTACACAGGAGGGGGCGCTGGTTTTGGAAGAAAATAGCAGTGTTAGGACCATCGCTGTGGTGAGAAAATCTGAATAGGTGATAGCGTCAGACCTGAGTGTGCGGTGGCGGGAGCGCGTCCTCAGGACCCTCCTCTGGCGCAGGCTCGGGGTGACGGCTGCTTTGAGAGTCTGCACTCGTCTCACCCATGAGCGGCCGGGCTGTGCTAGACGGGGCGCTCTGCAGGGATCCATAATCTGTGGGGAGGAAAGAAGAGATGGCAAAATCAGAAATGTGACCGAAACCCGCCAGCTCATACTTGTACGGTGCAGATCTTGCGCATTTTATATAGGTGCGCCTTAATGAAATCCAATTGAAAGACTTTTTGTACAGACTTCATACCTGTCCTGGCACTGAATCTATGGGCACCGGTAGACGGCATCCTCTCCTCCAGTAGTACTGTGGACAGTGAGGGGGATCCGGCAGAGGCCGGCACGTCTGATGTAACAAGTCCGATCCCAGACACCTGATCCTGAGGAAGATGGACCAACGGCGCACGGGTGTTCTGCTGATGTAACTAGCAAAGAGCAGGAGAGAGGCCGGGATTAACCATTGCTCTGTACACATCAGTACAGATGGGGAGAGGGGAGTAGTAGAGCCATGTATGTTTGGAGAATTATGAGCAGTAGTGATGTATTCGGCTATGGTCTCACAATATGGTTTTTTTGCTGCCTTCGTGGTGAATTTATTTCATTATGTACTGTAGACAAGAGACGCAGCTTTTTTTTTTACTGCCAAGAGATCAGGTGTTGCAGAAACACAACATAGCAAAACTGCAGAGTGTGAACAAAGCCTTAGGGGTACTTTGCACGCTGCGTCATCGCTAGCAGATGCTAGCGAAGCTGAGCGCGATAGTCCCCGCCCCCGTCGCACATGCGATATCTTGTGATAGCTGCCGTAGCGAACATTATCGCTACGGCAGTTTCACACGCACTTACCTGCCTTGCGACGTCGCTCTGGCCGGCGACCCGCCTCCTTCCTAAGGGGGCGGGTCATGCGGCGTCACACGGCAGGCGGCCAATAGAAGCGGAGGGGCGGAGATGAGCGGGACGTAAACATCCCGCCCACCTCCTTCCTTCCGCATAGCCGGTGGAGGCAGGTAAGGAGATGTTCCTCGCTCCTGCGGCTCCATACACAGCGATGTATGCTGCCGCAGGAACGGGGAACATCGTATCTCCTATTGGTACAACATTATGAAAATGACCAACGCTACACAGATCACCGATTTACGACGCTTTTGCGATAGTTTATCGGCGCATCTAGGCTTTACACGTTGCGACGTCGTTACCGGCGCCGGATGTGCGTCACTTTCGATTTGACCCCAACGATATCGCAGTAGCGATGTCGCAGCGTGCAAAGTACCCCTTAGTGGACAATCAGTGATGTAATAGTGTAAAAGCTATTGTTAGGAACTAGTACGGTAGTAACGATGCAGAATAATTGTACTGTGATAGTGGTAATAGACAACATATAAACCTCCAAGCCCCTATAGGAGGAGAGATAATAGCTGCCATGGTGGTCTCAACATAGAAAACTATGAAGACAAAACAAAATCAACCACAAACTAGGGGGTTGTGTCACCAACACAAAGGCACAATAGTCAGTGCACTGGACAATGCAGCAACCATGACAGGCCGGCCTATTGGCGACACCTATACTATTAGATCAGGTGAGCTGCCCGACACCTCAATAATAAAAGGGGGTGGGGATAAAAAAAAATTATTATAATATATAAAGACTAGAAGGTGGCCCGATTCTACGCATCGGGTATTCTAGAATTTACGTATTGTGTAGTTCATGTATGATTTTTGTTATATAATATATATTATATATATATATATATATATATATATATATATATATATATATATATATATATATATATATATATATATATATATATAGATGTTGTTGTGTGTAGTTACCAAGTGTTTGTGTAGGGCGCTGTACATGTTCTGAGTGTCGCGGGGGGTGAGAGCGGTGTTGTATGTGTGTTGCGTTGTTTGTGGAGCGCTGTGTGTCTGTAGCGTTGTGTGTGTGTGTGTGTTGTGCGGTTTGTGTGTGTGTGGTGTATTTTGGGGGGAGGTATGTTTTGAGCAATGTGTGTGTTGTGCAGCATGTGCGTATATTTGTGTGTGCAGCGTTGTCTGTGTGTGTGGGTGTCTGTGTAGGGCGTTGTTTGTGATTCCTAGTGTGTGTGTGTTGTGCAGTGCGCGTGTGTGTGTGTGTTGGGGGGAGGTGTGCACCTCCCATCGTGCTCCATCCCCCATGCTGCGCACCCCCCATCGTGCTGCATCCCCCATGCTGCGCACTCCCAAACGTGCTCCATCCGCCATGCTGCGCACTCCCAAACGTGCTCCATCCGCCATGCTGCGCACTCCCAAACGTGCTCCATCCGGCATGCTGCGCACTCCCAAACGTGCTCCATCCGCCATGCTGCGCACTCCCAAACGTGCTCCATCCGCCATGCTGCGCACTCCCAAACGTGCTCCATCCGCCATGCTGCGCACTCCCAAACGTGCTCCATCCGCCATGCTGCGCACTCCCAAACGTGCTCCATCCGCCATGCTGCGCACTCCCAAACGTGCTCCATCCGCCATGCTGCGCACTCCCAAACGTGCTCCATCCGCCATGCTGCGCACTCCCAAACGTGCTCCATCCGCCATGCTGCGCACTCCCCATCGTGCACCATCCGGCATGCTGCGCACTCCCAAACGTGCTCCATCCGTCATGCTGCGCACTCCCAAACGTGCTCCATCCGTCATGCTGCGCACTCCCAAACGTGCTCCATCCGCCATGCTGCGCACTCCCAAACGTGCTCCATCCGCCATGCTGCGCACCCCCCATCATGCTCCATCCGCTTGGGAGTGCGCAGCATGCCGGATGGTGCACGATGGGGAGTGCGCAGTATGGCGGATGGAGCACGTTTGGGAGTGCGCAGTATGGCGGATGGACCACGTTTGGGAGTGCGCAGCATGGCGGATGGACCACGTTTGGGAGTGCGCAGCATGGCGGATGGACCACGTTTGGGAGTGCGCAGCATGGCGGATGGACCACGTTTGGGAGTGCGCAGCATGGCGGATGGACCACGTTTGGGAGTGCGCAGCATGGCGGATGGAGCACGTTTGGGGGTGCGCAGCATGGCGGATGGAGCACGATGGGGGGTGCGCAGCATGGCGGATGGAGCACGTTTGGGAGTGCGCAGCATGGCGGATGGAGCACTTTTGGGAGTGTGCAGCATGGCGGATAGAGCACGATGGGGAGTGCGCAGCATGGCGGATAGAGCACGATGGGGAGTGCGCAGCATGGGGGATGGAGCACGTTTGGGAGTGTGCAGCATGGCGGATAGAGCACGATGGGGAGTGCGCAGTATGGCGGATGGAGCACGTTTGGGAGTGCGCAGCATGGCGAATGGAGCACGTTTGGGAGTGTGCAGCATGGCGGATAGAGCACGATGGGGAGTGCGCAGCATGGCGGATGGAGCACGTTTGGGAGTGCGCAGCATGGGGGATGGAGCACGATGGGGAGTGCGCAGTATGGCGGATGGAGCACGTTTGGGAGTGTGCAGCATGGCGGATAGAGCACGTTTGGGAGTGCGCAGCATGGCGGATGGAGCACGTTTGCTCAGCCTCTCTCCTTCCAGCCTCCCTCAGCATCAGCCTCCCCCTCCCAGCCTTCCCCAAGATCAGCCTCTCTGCTCCCAGCCTCCTCCAGCACGCCGTGCTCCTATGCCGACACTCACCCACACCCGATCGCATCCACTCACCCACACAACCGATCGCATCCACTCACCCACACAACCGATCGCATCCACTCACACACACAACCGATCGCATCCACTCACACACACCCGATCGCATACACTCACACACACCCGATCGCATACACTCACACACACCCGATCGCATCCACTCACACACACCCGATCGCATACACTCACACACACCCGATCGCATACACTCACACACACACAGACACTGACGATATTGCACATACGCGCTGATACTCACAACATCCGGGGATATCACATGCTTCTGGCCATGTGATCCTCCGTCAGGTCCTGGAAGCTCACAGCACAGTATCGCCGCCGAGAAGCAAGCGATATCCCAGGATGTTGTGAGTATTTGGATGCGATGTGATGTGTGAGGTATGTGTGAGTGTGATCTGATTTGTGTGTGTGCTGTTATGTTATGTATGTTCCGCAGCTGCAGGACCTTGATGTGTGGATGCGATGTGATGTGTGTGTGAGGTGTGTGTGAGAGTGAGTGTGAGCCGGTGTACACTGGTAACTATGATACACATCGGGTAACTAAGGGACCTTAGTTACCCGATGTGTATAATGGTTACCAGCTTTCACGGCCTCCGTTAAGATCCCAGCATCGCAAGGTTATGTGTGGCGCTGCCGGGATCCTGACGGAGCCGGTGTAGAAGCAAGCGATATCCCAGCATGTTGTGATGTGTGAGGTGTGTGTGAGAGTGAGTGTGATCTGATGTGTGTGTACTCACCTGGGAATCGGAGCCCCGTGTCAGTTAGGCCAGAGCGAGCGTGCATTGCGTGAGGGGGGCGGGGCCTGCAGAGAGCCGGGGCAAGAGGCCAATCCGTGTGGGGGGGCGGGGCCATGGCGAGCCCAGCGGCCAATCAGCTTTGTGTCACCGTAAGGACACAATTTCGGAGCATGACAGACAGACAGATAGACAGACAGACAGAATAAGGCAATTATATATATAGATGTATGTATGTATGCATGCATGCTAAAATAATCCGCACCGTCGCATTTATAATCATAAAGTTTTGCACAGGCACCTCATGTGACTCAGGGAACGTCATAGACTAAGTTTTGACAAGAAAGTGTAACCCCGCGCTTTACAGTTACTCTAAAAAAAAAAAAAAAAAAAAACCTGCCTCCATTAAACTGAATGGAGCAGCGAGCAACAGGCTATTAATAGGAGCTATGATTAGTTGCTATAGGAACAAAGGCCATTTATAGTACAAGACGCTTATGTGTAAGGTAATAAGATGTCGGTGGAGAGACACAGATAGAGAGCCAGACAGATTAAAAGACACATGGGGAAAGACGAGAGAGACAGACACAGACTATCCCAGGCAACACAGGGGTACTACAGCTAATATTATATACTGTATATACACTTACACACAATGGAGATCTACAAGACAAATAACAGAAATAACAGTATAGATACAGACACCATGGTGCTGAAATGTACCGACAAACATTTCACCTAGCTTCATCATGAGTGTATGCATGCATGCATGCATGCGTGTATGCATGCGTGTATGCATGTGTATGTATGCACATATACTGCTGATAGCATCTAGAGAGAAGGACTGAGTCTAGACAGTTTTAGTCTTGGGAAACCTATGAGACCATCCCATTTGGGGTGAAACACCCACCGAGAGTCTGTACTTGGATCAAGTTTTTCGGACACCTGCAGGGGCCCGAACCGTGTAGGATTAGGTAAGTGCAATAGTACATTAGCGCATCAGTGCCATAGTGAGAACAGTAGTGTAAGCCTAGTGGACCAGTGCAGGAGTAAGATGCAGCGGTCGTAGTGCAGTATTCGGGATTTGCAGAATGCAGACTATAATTCTTACTTCATGCATGTACAGCGCGTGCAGACTCATCTCCATTGCGGCGTATTCAGAGCGGGTCACAGGGCCGTCCCATAAACTGCTTCCGAAGCCGACCCTACTGAGATCAAGGACATAACATTGAAGCACACAGAACTTTCCCATCAGATTATTCAACCTTAAAGGGGTCCATTATTTACTGACTTTGGGATGATCTCTCCAACCCACCGTACCCCTAAGTCCCCAGCTTTAGACTTCGGTACCCAGTTCTCACCTGCTGAGGATGGGATTCATGGAAAAGGACCGAGAAAGCACGGCCGACGCCACCTCTGATAAGTCAGAAACGTGTGCAGGTAACCCCGCCGGGGACGTGTTCATCTTCAGACTGCGGGGCTGAAACACAGAACAGGAGATTAACAGGTGCAGTAATTAAGGGCCGCACTCTGCTCCAAATATCGGCCCTGTAATTAAAAACCAAAAACCATGGGCTCTGGATATGAGAATTCAGTAGTGATAACAGGACGCAGTGCCCACTGGACACATAGGCACCTCAGACTCCGACTGCATAGACAACCTGGAGCCGTCCCTGGGGTCTCCTAGTCCACTGGGTGGTGTCGGTGTCACAGTTTCGCCGTCTTGCTGGATTTGCTTTCTCAGGTGCTCCAGAAATTCAGGCCGCCAGCTGGGATTAGTGATGGCGAAGTGAATGCGGGACAGCTCGGTCTTCCTATCCTCCGCTGGCTGATTAATTGATGTCTCAGTCTTACCAACTGTTGCCGACTGGTAATCGGAGCCCCTGGCAGACATCCTCTGTAAAAGGCAAATATACCCTGGGATTAGTATGTATATATGTGGTCAGGTAACCCAAGATAGCGCCGGCTTTACACGCTTCATCCATGGTGCACTTTTTGCAGCGATTTTCACCAGCAACATTTACAGCCATATTTAAATCTCTAGTACATTTTACACAAAATATGAAAACTTTGCTGAACAGTCTTCATTCCAAATCCTCCGCAGTTTTGTGCGCGCAGCACCTCTGCAAGCAAATTCCAAATGCAAATAGGCAACAAGTTAAAAGCAAAATGGCTGCAGCATCAGAATACACAATTTGCTCATATCCTCTAACCATGAAGACACCGGTATGTATTGGTGCAACCGTCACAAATGTGCAAAAAAATAATTTTTCAATATTATTGCAAGTTTTCTCCATTTTGTATTTTAGGTTTGGTTACACACCCTTCAGGTAATGTGTACATAAATACATAAAAAAGGGAAACTAAAGCCTTCAGCCCCATCTATTGCCCTCTGTTATCAGCCATTTTAGGCTGTAGTATCTTTCAACGTGGTGGGAATTCCAGACAACACCTCCTCCGTGATCATTACTTTATGTGAAATATCGCCAGTGTCGGCACCTGCAGAACATCTGTGCACAGAAGTGTAATGACCGCTGCTGACCGCACGTGGATATCCGGTGTTATATTATCGCGCTGAGCACTTACCGCAGGATCTCCAGGTCGCCGGACGTCCAATTGTGCAAAGGAACAGATGTCTCCGACTCCCACCACTTCGACTGTTGATTCTCGAAAAAAGTCGATGATCTCCAAGGACTTTGGGCGCAGTTGGAATATCAGCACCAGAGGCGTCAGCAGCGGACTCAGGAGCGCCTCCAGAACAAAGACCTGCACATAGAACGGCATGGTGAAAGTGGGGACCACTAGACCTGAAGGTAACAGCAGTCACTGGACACAAAGGTGGAGAAATATGCATTCATAGTGATGAGCAGGCACTACCATGCTCGGGTGCTCAGTACTGGTAACTAGTGATGAGCGGGCACTACCATGCTCGGGTGCTCAGTACTGGCAACTAGTGATGAGCGGGCACTACCATGCTCGGGTGCTCAGTACTGGCAACTAATGATGAGCGGGCACTACCATGCTCAGTACGCGTAACTAGTGATGAGCGGGTGTCGCGGGCAGAGGAGGGGACGCTGCGCTCTCCCACTGCTCGGGTCCGGCCGCCGCTGTTGCTGCGGCTGCTACTGCTCGGTGGTGGCTCGAGCGGTGGGCCGGATCCCGGGGACTCGAGCGGCGCTCCTCGCCCGTGAGTGAACAGGGGGGTTTTGGATTGATTGTGGGGATTTATTGTCCGTGACGCCACCCACGGTTGTGGTGATAATGGTGACACCACCGCTGCTCTGGACGGGGATCCCGGGAGCGGTGACTGGGAGCAGCTTTGTTGTTAGTTCTCCCCTCCGTGGGTAGGGGGTTGGTTGTCCCGGGGCCCGGTGATGGGGTGGGGATGGATGACAGGCGGGCCGCGGGGCCTGATGAGGTGCAGGGGCAGCGCTGTGCCGCACGGCACGGAGGTACTCACTCAGCCCAATGATGAGGACACAGTTCACGGTAAAACAAGCGGCTGGATGGACGGGTCCCTCGGACGGCTGCGGTGTTGTTGCTCCCTGCAGGTTAGCGGTGACTGTCTTTTCCCTACACCTACGCTGTCTGTACGGTTCCAATGGGTTCCCACCGGTAACCCGCTCTCCGACTTGGATATGGGCCGGAGGAGCCCCTTTTGCCCGCAGGCACTGGCCCTGAGAAACTGTTGCCTTGGCGGTGGCGGTGTCTCTCACTGGGTTGGACTGTTGCCTTCTGTCGGGACTTGACTGTTTGGAAACCCAGGAGGTCCCCTTCACTAACGGATTCGGCAAATTCACGGCGACTCCTAGCCTTGCCGGGGTCCGAAAAGCCCCTGCCACTGGTGCTGGCTTCTCTTTGTGCACCGGTCCAGTACCGCCGGGCCACCGCCCGTCCACGGTCCTTACGGTAGACTCCAATCAGCCACTCCTGCAGACGGTCACCACCGTCTGACAACCTTGCTGTTCTCTCCGGGCCACACACCCGGACCAACTTCAGGCTGCTCTTTTACTACTGTCCTCCTTCCACTTTCACTTCTCAAACTGTCCTCTCGCCTCTCCAAAACTAATCTGCCTGGTCTTCCCGCCTCCAGGACTGTGTACTCCTCGGTGGGCGGGACCAACCGCCTGGCTCCACCCCCTGGTGTGAACATCAGCCCCTGGAGGAAGGCAACAAGGGTTTTGCGTCTGGCTTAGATGTGCCTGCTGGGAGTGTGGGGTGTGTGGGTGTTCTCTGTGGCCCCTGGCTTGTCCAGGGTGCCACACGGGCACTACCATGCTCGGGTGCTCAGTACTGGTAACTAGTGATGAGCGGGCACTACCATGCTCGGGTGCTCAGTACTGGTAACTAATGATGAGTGGGCACTACCATGCTCGGGTGCTCAGTACTGGTAACTAGTGATGAGTGGGCACTACCATGCTCGGGTGCTCAGTACTGGTAACTAGTGATGAGTGGGCACTACCATGCTCGGGTGCTCAGTACTCATAAGTAGTGATGAGCGAGCATGCTCAGTACTTGTAACGAGCAGGTCAGACACTTGGATGGCCATGACTTGAGTGCCAGGCATACTGAGTCTATGGGGAACTCAAGCATTTTCTAGGAAGATAGAGTTCCCCATTGACTGATGCTCTATCCTCGAGTTGCACCCGTCCACCTTTTCGTTTCGAGTACCTGGCGAAGCTTGATAATGCTCACTCACCACTACTCATTAACCTTTGCTCATAGACAAGTGTGGAGTCTAGGACAGGACACCAAACCACCTCCATGATCAGAACATACATGTATACACGACACCGCAGCCTTTATCCTCCTGCCTATGCAGAATCGTATTCATGCAATCTGCCTGGATATCACTCACCGCCTTGTACTGGAAAAGTTGTGCAAACTCTCGCCGCGTCTCCTCCCAGTTGGCCTTCTCCTGCCAGCGGTCGGGCATGTAGTGAATATGGGCCAGAATCTCCTTCATAAGCTGCTTCGGACAGAAAACCAAGTGCTGATCAGGGATGAACGACCTGAGGAATAGAGAGGACAGAGATTATGGGAAATTATAGAGATTAGATAATAGATTTTATAGAATAATGCAACGGTCTCAGACCATAAAAAGGATTGTACCAGAGGAATATAATTGTGTAGAAGTACGAGAAGAGGCGCCAGATTTTTCCAAACATCTGCAATCCTCCAATGCATAGAAATGTTTTGCACACTTGACACAAGTTACTGATTAGAAACTCCCCCTCCCCCTCCCCCCCAAAGCGCTGCCTGAGGTCGCCAACATGTGCGAGCGCCGCCTGATTCCACCGTCCTGCCATGTTCTCTTCTAATGTGAGACAGAAGCGACATGACCAGGATCAGACCACTCCGGTGTCAGTAAAGCATGTAACTGTATGAGGTGGGCAGATTGCCCCACTCCTACCGAGTGTATACTGCAATATATATATATATATATATATATATATATATATATATATATATATATATATATATATATATATATATATATATATAAAATTATATTGCAGTATACACTCGGTATATACACACACATATACTCACACACACACACATACACACATACACACATACACACATACACACATACACACATACACACATACACACATACATACAAACTGTACTATCCCAGGCAATGCCGGGTACGAACGGTCTCTCTCTCCCAGTCTGACTCTTTCCCCGTCTGCCTCTGTCTGTCTCTATCCCCGTGTGTCTGGCTCTTTCTGTCTGGCTTTTTTTTTTCCTATTTGTTTGTCTGTCTCTTTCCTTGTCTGTATCTGTCTGTCTCTCAGTCTGTGTCTGTCTCAGTCTCTCCACCGACATCATATTACCCAACACATAAGCTTGTTATACTATGACTGTCCTTTGTTCCTATAGCAACCAATCACAGCTCCTATTAATAGCCTGTAGCTCACAGCTCCATTCACTTTAATAGAGGCAGGTTTTTTGGAGTGTAACTGTAAAGCACGGGGTTAAATTTTCTTGTCAAAACATAGTCTATGACGTTCCCTGAGTCACATGAGGAGTCTGTGCAAAATTTTGTGATTGTAAATGCGACGGTGCAAATTCCTTTAGCGGACAAACATACATACACTCAGCTTTATATATTAGATACTAGCTGTAGTACCCGGCGTTACGCGGGATAGTAACTGTCTCTCTCCCAGTCTCAGTCTGTGTGTCGCTGTCTGTCTGTATTTGCATCAGTCTGTCTCAATCTCTGTATCTCTGTCTCTTTGCCCGGCTGTCTGTCTTTCTGTCTCTCTCTATCAGTCTCACCACCGACATCTTTTTACCTCACACATAGGCTTCTTATACTAACAGTTTATTTTGTTCCTATAGCAACCACTGACAGTTGCTATTTATAGCCTGCCGCTCCCAGCTCCATTCAGTTTAATGGCTGCAGGATTTTTGTAGAGTAACTTAAAGCACAGGGGTTAAATTTTCCCGCCCAAAGTCTATGACATTCCCCGAGTCACATGGAGTGCAAAATTTCGTGATTGTAAATGCGACTGTGCGGATTCCTTTAAAACACACACACACACACACACACACACACACACACACACACACACACACACCACACCGAGCTTTATATATTAGATGTGTATCCTATTGTGTCTTGTTCTAGAATATGTTACAGTTCCTGAGCAATATTGAATTTTGTCATATAGGGTGTAATATGGTCTTTTATTGTGGGGAAATATTATATTGTCATTATGTAATGCATAAGAAGGTTTCAAGGTAAGATTTAGTGAAACGTAAGGCCCGAGTGTGCAGGAGGTGGTAGCTCTATGGAGTGTTAGCAAGGGGGGGGGGGGGGGGGTTCTGTGCAGGTGTTAGCAGGCCGGATAGGGATACTGTGGTATATAGGAGACGGAGCACAGTGAGAGGAGCAGAGAGATGGTTAGGCAGACAGGCAAAAGGAGCATAGGGGTTCTTGGGACTAACGAGCTCTGTTTCTGATCTGCCCAGGACTCGAGGCCTCCTCCATTTGTAAGCCACAAAGGCAAGATACAGGGAACGCAGAAGTCAGACTCGCCTGCTAGAGGCCTACTACCCAGAGCGAGGGCTGGACGGAAGGTTACTCCATAGACCAGAGGCCGCAGGACAGTGACACAGGAGGAAAGGGCCATGTCTGTCCAGGAAAGTCTGTTATGAAGGCATCTCTCACGAAGATCAGATAAATAAAGAAGTTGGAGTTAAAAAGGAAATGGTTTCTGTGATGTGTTGCCCAACGACATCTATGACAGTGACCGGTGGCGGACGAGCCGCCGAAGACGCAAGCAAGTGTCGCACCCCCCGGCCGAAGCGGAAGACATGCACAACACCAGATTAAGGAAGGAGAGTGGAGCCCTGTCGGACATCACCCGACTCCCCCTTCATAACCATGAACATGCAAGAGGGCTGTGCTGGGCTAACAGTCCCGACATTTCAGAACAGTTTGGAAAAATAGGGCACTTTTTTGTCCTGTGTTAAATAAAAAAAAAAAAAAAAAACGACAACAACTCACACCAACTTTGTCAACGGGATGTACCCGCATTCACCAGTAATTGGAACCAAAACGTCTCCTTGCCGCCCAGCAGAGACGATAGGAACCTTTATCTCGGGGATAGCTTCCAAAGATGGTGTGACGCATGCCGGTCAAAGAACTGGAAGACACAGACTGAAGAGACCTCTGTGCAAAACCATCACATGGACCCTTTACGGTCCAATAGCTCCTCATGATGCACCTGCTTTGGAGGTAGAGATAGGCCTCCTGATCTCAGACTCCTGTGTGGTGGTGTGACGCCCCTGGCCTATCAGGTCGTCACAGGGTATTGTACAATCTGCCCTCCCGTGCAATATCCACCTCCTCCTTGGTTTAGGGTCCCTAATTATATGGTGTTGCCTACAACAGCTAATAAAATCCTAGGTACGCTCCATACCACAGCCACCAGTGGATGGCCTGAGTGGAATAGGGTCGCCCACTTGCGGGGGGGTTGGTTAAGGGGAGGTCAGTGTAGTGTCGGAAGTGAAGGAGAGAGGAGGTCAGGAGCCGGGCTCCTTGGAAGTAACTAGGTAGCAGACGGTGGTCTGGGCCTAGTAGGAGCTGGACCCCCAGTCGCAGGGAATCGTGACAAGGGACACGGAACTGTCGAGGAGGACAGCCAGTGGTCTTGTACCATCACCGGTCTGGGACCAGGGCACGATGGGGGTACGTGGACTCTAGGTCAGGGAGTAGCTTCAGGCAACCTGACAATTTACCCGACGAGAACGGAGCCTTCAAGATCCGCTCTCCACCCGCTCCAAAAATCGCGGTACTAGTGCAACGAGGTGGGACTTTCCACCAAAATGGTCTAGAAAATTCCAAGCGTGAACCCTGAGAGCAAGCTCCCACAGCTAGCCACACTGAGGAGCGGGACCCGACTAGTTCTATACTACATGGACCAACAGAAGTTAACTCAGTGCCAGGAGCAAGGTCACAGATCACCAGGCAGCACCATCGGTGACAGGACCCAAACTAGCTCCTTTCAGTGGCAGCGGTGTCCAGAACTTTGGTTTATCCAGTTGTCAGTGTCAGCTTTTTGGACCGAGTGAGTACGGAAGTGACCCCCTTCGCTTCCCACGACACTCCCCGAACACCATCACCGAGTTCCGGGGCATTCCCCCTACCCGTGGAGGGTCTTAACATCCGGCTGAACCACTCCATCGCCCCTGGGTACTCCCAACTGCAACGGTGGTACTCCACACTACCACACACCACGGGTGGCGTTACAAACTCTAAACACAGTCCCCTGTAAATACCCCCTTCATTTGAGTGGCCGCACGACCCCCAGGTCCGGATGCCCCTCGAGCCACCGCGGATCCGGTTCTGAGTAGCCTGGCTGCTGACACGGGGGTGGCACAGGTTGCACCAATGATATGTCCGCCCATGGGTCAAAGTGTCACAGACAGTAAGGAAAAGAAGAGCTGCCTGCATCCCAGGATCAGGGGACACAGCAGACCACCCATGCAAAATTGGAGAGATGAAGAAGCAAGAGATGGGCCGTGACTGCCTCAAGGAGACAGCAAAGTGGTTAGTTGTAGGAAAAGACGTTGTGCAGGACACTAGAACCAAGGCCTCCCTCCTAAAGATCATGTGCAAGCAGGAGTGGAGAAGAAGATGCAGGTCCAGTGACAGTCATGGTCACCCATCCACCGGCATCTTACATGTAGATGCCCATGGTCTTGCAGATGTGCTGTGGGACTTTGCAATTGCACATCGCGAATAAGTTACATGGAACCCCCAATAAATCAAAAGGCTGTAAATTAAGTAATCTGTGCTCCTTGCCCCACAATCTTCCCCGGTAAAGTCAGTGCTGACCTGCAGACCATCACGACCACTCCCAGGAGTGTAATCGCGCTCAGCACGTGCGCCACCGCCAGCACATCTTCATCGTAGACCACGAGCGCCATCAGCACTGCCAGGACGGACCCGGCCAGGAATCCTATGTGTTTGGCCACCACAGCCAAGAGCGGAGAGTAGAAGCAGCTCATGTATCTGCAGGCCGGCTTGTAGGCTCGGTTCAGCCTGGCCTGCAGCTGATGATCCATCTCATTGAAGTGGCGGACATAGTAGCGTCCGTACAGGGACCACTGTCTGACTCCGAGGCTCCCAGGATTTCTGTGCAGGACCTCTGTGTATTTGAAAAAGACATGCAGGATCTCCCAGATGAGGACAAGCGGGCAGAGCACCAGATTGGCGAGTCCTATCCAGAGAATGTGCCGAGAAAGCTTCTCCGCCAGCTCCAGACGCTTTTCTTTCCGCTTGTACTCGGGCTTTAAACGCCAGCCATCCTGGAAGAAGCAGCCGTAGCCCCAGAAGAAAAGGAGCTGAAAGTTGTACTTTAGGCTGTTGGGGTAGAATACTGTATCGCCCAGCAGGGGGAGCCGGTGCTTCAGGGGCAGGAGGTTCTTATTGACCATGGCCACCAGGTAGTTCTTGAAGCGCAGGATTCGGTGGGACACATCCAGTTCTGACCACTTCTTGTTGGTCTGATGTTCATTCTGGAATTGGACGATTCTGCTCTGGATTTCCTCCCAGGTGTAATAAAGGAGATTAGCCTGAAAAATAAAAAAAATTAAATAAAAATCATCATTTGCAAGGAAATGAAAACACGTGGATCCTCTTAAAGGGCTGTTTCCATTTGGGAATTTAGTCACATATCGATGAGACATGCCAAATACGTAAGAGATACGGATCTCGGTGGTGGGACATCAGAGGACAGGAGCAATTTCCAGACTCTTAGGAATGGAGGGGCATCTGCTCATTTGCAGTTAACACCATTATTTTTTCAGGAGGTCCAAAAACTGTCAAAAGCCACCGCATTGCAGCTATAAGTCCCCTCACTGGCAGCCAGACTGGTTTGTCAGGTCTCCGCAAGGAGAATAGTCTACCCCGTGGTCCCCACTATAGCTTCTCATACAGCCAGATCAGATCCCATACTTTGCACTGACGAGGGGCAATCACCCCGAAACACCGTATCTACAGATTTGGGTTCTGATCTGGTATAAATCCTTAATCATATGAAAAGGCTTGTTAAAAGGCCACTTTTGACTTGTAGGATTACTATTTCCTATAGGTGGCGCTAGAGTTTGTCTCCTTCCTCCTTGGAGAGACAATTTGAAAAACCACCACATAAATTTACCCTTGGTATTGCTTGTATTGGCATACGCCGATATTGTGCATTGATCCGTGCTACATTATTGTCCCTTACTATGTGGACAGGGGGGGTGGTGACTCCACCATGGGCTGAGTGCGGTAAAACCGGGGCACAAAGGGATATTTTTGGTCAAGTTACGCACCATAGTAATCCCCAAAGTCTTGGTGTAAAAGTTGTAGATCTCCCAGTAGCCGCAGATATTGTAAATAACCCTGATGAGTCTGTGGATCCAGAAGACGCCGGCGATGACCAGAAGACCCAGGAGGAACCAGTGCGCCTCAATTCTGGAACACAAAGCAGAAACGAGCGAATATGTGAGTTGCAAGTACAGTGGGGTCATGTGCGGGGGACATTGGCCCTTGTCCTGGGCACCAGGTTCTTTGTTGGCATGCTCACTGTGCACTGAACTACAATTTTCTTGGAGGCCAGGGAACAAGATGAGTAAAGCAGTGAGTGCTGCAGGTTCCTATGCAGAGCGCAGCAGTCAAAATAGATTTGTGCTATGCTCTGCATAGGCAATGAGGGAGATGACAAAGCTTACAGTGTGGTAAAGTTAGCTTTGTCATCTTGGTCTCTGCTTACGTAGAGCACAGAAGTGAATGAAAACCCCACCTCCGCTGCTGCGCTCTGCTCAAGCAACAGACTACAATATGGGATTGCAATGGCTGCAGCCGATTTCCCAGACCTTTGTACAAGAGTTTACCTGGTAGCAGCACAGCCTCATAAGGTGAGCACAATACCTGATGACTAATGGTTTGGAAATTATTATTCACTAAATATATATATATATATATATATATATATATATATATATATATATATATATATATATATATATATATATATATATATATATATATATATATATATATATATATATATATATATATATATATATATATATATATATATATATATATATATATATATATATATATATATATATATATATATATATATATATATATATATATATATATATATATATATATATATATATACACACATATATACATACACATATATACACACACACACACACACACACACACACACACACACACACACACACACACACACGAGGGCCCTGTATATTTTTTTCATTAGGTATAAATATTAAAAAAGGTATAAGAGAAAAACAAAAGAAAAAAAAGAAAAACAACTTACTGTATCTACATTTTTACATAATCTTTTGAACCATTAATAGAGTTAGGATTAAGGATATCATTTGCACTAGGGTTAGGGATAGTGCAATGTGTAGTGCTGGGGATAGGGTTACGCTTAAGATCAAGGTAAAATAGTTATGTAAAAAAACAGAAAAATGTAAAAAAAAAAAAAAGAAGGAAAAGAACAATTGAAATGAGGTTATACCCCGAGAGTCAGTGCTGGTTCTGCACGTATTTATTAAGGGTGTACAAAATGGGATTATTAGATTTGCTTCTACTTTTGCAGATGACACCAAGGTAATGCCGTCTATGGAACATGTCCAAAACTTTACAGGTTGACTTGAACAAACAGTTTGGGAATTTGACAGCTATGGAGAAATTAGTGCATATAGGCACAAAACCTGCAAACACCAAGTGTTCAAGGGGAGTAAAACTAGGAGAGACACTTGTAGAGAAGGATCTGGGAGCACTTCTAGATCAAGACCGCAGAAGAGCTTCTAAAGGGGGCTTTACACGTTACGATATCGTTAATGTTTGGTCGTCGGGGTCACATTGTTAGTGACGCACATCCGGCGTCATTAACAATATCGCAGCGTGTGACACTGACCAGCGACCTTAAAAATGGTGAAAATCGTTCACCATGGAGAGGTCGTCCCAAACTCAAAAATCGGTAAGGGTTGTTTAGCGTTGTTGTTCATCGTTCCTGCGGCAGCACACATCGCTATGTGTGACACCGCATGAGCGAGGAACGTCTCCTTACCTGCCGCCGGCCACAATGCGGAAGGAAGAGGTGGGCGGGATGTTTACATCACGCTCATCTCCGCCCCTCCGCTTTGATTGGCCGGCTGCTTAGTGACGTCGCTGTGACGCCGAACGTCCCTCCCCCTTGAAGGAGGGCTTGTTCGGCAGTCACAGCGACGTCGCCGACCAGGTAAGTACGTGTGACGCTGCCGTAGCGATAATGTTCGCTACGGCAGCGATCACAAACAATCGCATGCGTGACGGGGGCGGGTACTTACACGCTCGATATCGCTAGAAATTGCTAGCGATATCGCTACCGTGTAAAGCCCCCTTAAGGCCAGCATGATATCATCAATTGTTGAGAGTCACGGATTAGTGGGACAGGGAGGGGATCCATCTCAGATATCTATCTATATATCTATCTCTCTCTGGATCACCATTCAGAACAAGACATGTATTTATTTTCTTAAAGTGTTTTTTTTTTTTAATTACATTTTTTTAAAATTACAAAAAAAAAAAAAAAAAAATACTAAACACTTTAAAATAAATACATTTCTTGTACTGAGTGTTGATCCAGTGAATCAATCAACACTCATGATCAGAAGGGAATAACCTTGTTTTCAGGGTGGATTGGGTAATGCATGGTGGTTGTGCAGGCTCCCCATCACTTTAACCTTTAGTTGAACATGATAGACAGGTCTTTTTTTTTTTTCTCTTCAATTATGTAACTAATGTGGACATTTTTTAAATTTTTATGTAATATTTCAGAAAATACAAACAAACAAAAAAACCAAACACCAAAATTATAATTGTACCAGTGTGACAATACATGAGATGGGGGAGGGGGAAGCGATGTTCAATTCCAGAGAGGTGGAAGGTGTAGAGATTGCCGATGGGTGAAAAATCCTTATCTTAGGCCTCCAACACACATCAGTGAAAATCACGCACGTGCCGCGAGACACGTATTTTCCCTGCGTGTTGCGTGCAGGTAAGTACGTGTCTCCGGTACGTGTGGGCCACGTGTGTTCTCCCGTGTGCTATCCGCAATAACAGATGGAGAACCGGTAATTTGCATACTCACATGGTCCTTGCTGCTGTCCGTGGTGCTGATCTTTGGTCTCCGGTCCTGCCGTCTCCCCGCTGCTGCTGCTGCTTCCGGCCGCAGTGAAGTGAATATTAAATGAGCATAATGAGCGGCAACAAGTGGCAGCAGCGGCAGAGACAGGAGAAGGAGAGTAAAGATTATTTATTTTTTTTTTTTCTCTGACACGTCAGTTTTCTCCGTTGCGTGTCACACGGGACCACATCCTCACTACATCCGTGTGGTACGGGTGCGGGCAGTGTGACACCCGTGATGCCGGAGAAAATGTGGACATGTCGAGCGTGTTTGAAAACGCACACGTTCCATGTGGCTTTACACGTGTGTGCGCCTGCTACCATAGGGTAGCATTGGTGTACGTGTCTCCGTGCCACCGGTATGTACAAAAACGTACGTGTGTGTGTGTGTGTGTGTGTGTGTGTGTGTGTGGCCTTAATCAGTCACACGCAATACACGCAAAGATATAATAAATAACATTAAAAAAAAAAAAAAAAAAAAAAAAAAGCAAAGACACAAAAAGAAAAATTAAAATGTCCCCCCTCTCATCATCATCATCATAATAAATAAATAAAAAAAAAATAAAAAATAAATAAAATAGACAGACAGACACCCCCCCCATGGCACCACTGTTTACCTGCCCAGGTCACAAACACTAATGCACTGACCGTGGCCTCTTGATAAAGGCGGAGGAAACACAGGTGCAAATGTTACAGCCTATAATTCATGGAGGGGGGAGGGGGGGCTGCTTAGTATTGCGATTGCACCCAGATGAGGCCTCTATAGGGCGCTGGTCACACAACCTATTGATACCGCATATATTTTTTTTACATTTTTTTGCACAGGAGATCTTTATGCTAGTTGGGCTTGTAAACCAGGGGTCTGTCCCGATGGGGAGCACTTGTATGGTGCTGGGCAGCTGCTTAATCTGATAGTATAGGTTTCACTAATGGGCTGTCCATTTCATGTGTGTGAACAGCGCCCTATTTGTGGTCAATATTAATCAATCGCCCCTTGGGGGGCAGTGGTTTTCTCATCAGTATTTTGCGCCTGCGCTGCCCCCACCTTTATCAGGGGGCTCCCGCATCCTGCAGGTGCCTGTGACTTGGCCAGGTAAATACTGGTGCCCTTATTTTTTTATTTTCTTTCCCCACCCCCCCCTTTTTCTCCTCTTCACTTTTTCTTCCCCCCTTTTTCAAGTCGGGGCCTAGGTTATACCACCCACGCGATGCCACAGTGCAGCCTCCAGCATATCTGAGCCTATAGACATAAAGCTCCATCACTGTAACATACAAAGTTCTGAAACTTTTGAACAAGCTTTATTGGCTATTAGACCATAGAGTGGAGGGAACATTGTACTGACCGGTGCCTGCAGACTCCGGGGGGCAGGAAGGCGTCCGGCACCGCCACCTTGTTGCTTTCATTGTGACTGTGATTCTCCATCTTGTTTGCAAAAAGAACGTGATAATCCACACAACTCACCAGGACGGTGCTGAAACTGACGATGAAGAAGAACTGCCTGCGAAGGAAGGAACCAGGTAACCAGAGGCCACCGAGCAAAGTGCAGGAAAATCCCCCAAACCGCTGAAAAAGGAGTAGGCCCCTTTCACACATCAGTTTTTTGTCGTCAGACACAATCCGTCAAATTTTGAAAGAACGGATCCGGCGACTGATGCCGCTGGATCCGTTTTTCTCTCATCGACTTGTATTAGCGATGGATTGCGACAGATGGCCTCACGTTTCATCCGTCGTTCGAGGGATGCATTGAAAATTCTTTGTCCATCAGACGGAGACAACGGACAAAGTAACATTTTTTGTCTATGTCGCAAAATCGGACAGCGACGGATCTATCGCCATCTATCGTTTGGTAGAATGGAAGCCTAAGGGCGCAGGATCCGTCGTCATCCGTTAAATGATGGAATCCAGGGACGGATTCCATTTTTTTGAAACTGAGCATGCTCAGTTTCAAAACAGATCTGTCGAAAAACAGAAGAAACGGATGAAAAAAATGAATGCGACTGATCCGTTTTTTCACCGATCCGTCGCATCAGTTTTTCCAACGGATTGTGACTGAAGGCAAAAAACTGATGTGTGAAAGGGGCCTAAGTCTGTGTGCGCCAGTTGCCGAATTTCATGCTTTTCATGCGTCCTGCGTCCCCGCCACAATCTATATAGATTGTGCAAATTCCATCCGCACGTTGCTTTTTAGATCGCAGCGTTTTGTATGCTGTCAAAACGCTCCGTTCAAAGAAGTAACGTCACTTCTTTCATGCGTTCTGCATGCTTTCTGCACTCTGTCAATGGGAGAGGCAGCATCAAGAACACACGAATCCTGCAGCAATTCTGCAGACACCAAACTGTCAGAACGCAGCTTTTCAGCTGCGTTCTGATTCGCACAAGCAGTGACTTTACGCTGCGGTGCAGAATGCACTCACGTGCGCACATGGCCTAAGAGGTTGCACAATGCTACCAAATGGTGCCGTCCAGGAGGACATTGCATAGCGTGAACATAGTTTTCCTATAACCAGCCTCCTTTTTTCATACAACACCCCAACTATTCTTTCTGCAAAAGTCTCCTAAACCCTGGATTTCAGAAGATTTTGCAATGGCTAGGAAGATTGGACAACATGTCCTGGAATCCAGATGGTCGCCCATTTCTCCAGGCAAGTATGGGTTAAATATACTCACAATAACTCTGAGATCTCGCCGATCAGCGTGCTGGTGAATCCGTTCTTCTGGTGCAAGTTGTAAACCTGAAGGGTCAGTGATAAGGAGGATACACTAACACAAGGGGAGAATAATATGCTGCGCTGACACATTGTAACAAACGCCCATCTGAGCTGAAACACAGAAGCAGCACAAGCCCTTTCACAGCTGATACATTGTAACAAACTGGTGCAGGAGAGGATTTCAGTATCGAAATGTAAGGCTCTGTTCACATGTTGTGTAATCCTCTGTTAGGGTACGCTCACACGAGCGTGAAAATCGGACGAGAGCAATGCGAGAAATTCTCGCATTACACTCGGATCAATGTTATTCTATGAGTGCGAGCTGTTGGTCAGATTCTGGATGCGAGAAAAGCGGCAGCATGCTGCGTATTCATACGTAAAACGTCTCTGACTCGCCAATACAAGTCTATGGGTGCGAGAAAAAAACGGACGTCACACGGACCATCCTAGTGACATCCGTTTTTATGAATACAATTCTATCATGTAGCATAGAACACTGTAAATGTTCATGTTATTGACTGTAAATGACTAATAGCTGCTGAGAAAAAAACGGATTGCACACGGACAGCACACTGACAGCACACTGAGAGCACACTGATGACAAGTGAGAAAAATTCATCCGACTCTTGCAAACGAGAATGGGACCGTTTTTTATTACGTTCGTGTGAGTCCAGCCTTAGAACAGATCTCTTGGCCAAAAAGTTCAGCAAACACCACTTTTTTTGTCTGTTAAAACTAATTTCAGCCGGATCCGTTTTCATTTTCTACATCCTGAAAATGGAGGTGGCTCTACATGAATTTTCCCCAAAAAAAATAAAACAAAAAAGTTGTTTTTTTGTTTTTTTTTTTATCATTAATCTGTTTAATAATGTTATAGCTCAAGGTCGGATGTTCTGGTAAAATGTTGCAAAAATTGCAACAAAGTATCAGGCAGTTTAACATAGCAAAAAAGAAGAGGGCGCCAGTATTTACCTGCTCAGATCAGAAGATAATGCACCTGCAGGATGCAGCAGCCCCTTAATGCGGAGAAAAACAGGTACAAATTACTGAGGAGACAACCAATAGAACCCATGGAGCATGGCGGAGGCGATCGCTTAGTACTGAGATTGCGCATGGATCAGGCCTCTATAGGACGCTGGTCACACAGAAATACCTGTTATTAGCCATTATTCCCGTTTTAGTGGAATAACGTGTTTTCACCGGAGACCCTCTGTAAGTGAATATTTGCTCCTGTTTTACTGTGTAATAGTCACAGGACAGGAAGGGGTTAAACGTCCAAGTATTTAATATCTATTGGAAATAAAGAATTTTCTCCTTATTAATATCGGAGAGAACAAGTGATCTCCATACACAACACAATCCACTATACAAGACCAATAATACTGGACACAAGGGACAAATACCAGCACACTGTGACCAGGCCATATATTACCACCACATAGGGACCATATAATACCACATACAAGGGACAAATCCGGCACACTATGACCAGACAACATATTACCAACACATGGTGACCAAATAATACCTCATACAAGGGACAAACACCATCACACCATGACCAGACAACCTATTACCACTACAAATTGATCAAATAATACCACATACAAGGGACAAAAACCAGCACACCATGACCAGACAACATATTACCACCATATAGTGACCAAATAATACCACATACAAGGGACAAATCCAGCACATCATGACCAGACCACATATTACCACCACATAGTGACCAAATAATGCCACATACGAGGGACAAATTCCAGCACACAATAACCAGATGACACATTACCACCACATAGTGACCAAATATTACTACACACAATGGCCAAATACCAGCCCACCATGACCACACCACATATTACTACCACATAGTGACCAAATAATACGACATACAAGGGACAAATACCTGTACACCATGACCAGACAATATATTACCATCATATACTGACCAAATAACACCGCGTACAAGTGATAAATACCAGCACATTATAACCAGACCACATATCACCAATACATAGTGACTGAATAATATCATATACAAGGGACAAATCCCGTCACACCATGACCAGACCACATATCACCACCACATAGTGACTAAATAAGATCATGTACAAGGGATAAATACCGGCACACCATGACCAGACCACATATTACCAACACATAGAGATCAAATAACATCACATATAATGGACAAATACCAATACAGCATGACCAGACCACATATTACCACCACATAATGACCAACTAATACCACGTACAGGGGACAATTACCTTCACACTCTGACCAGACCACATATCACCGCTACATAGTGACCCAAATAGTCATGAATAAATCCCACAGTACTGATAACTAATATTACCACTGGTGACATTATTCAAAGAAGTTCTGGATCCCTATTTCTTTCATCCTGGGTCCTTATGTCCACTATCCTGCCACATCTAGAGAGGGAAAAAAATCTTCTTACCTTCCAGCATGCCCCAAAAACTGGACAAAAGCAACAAATGCATTAATGAATTGGTCCCAAAGTGTATGAGAAAGCTGCATTATAAATGTGGAAAGGATACTGTAGAGAAGAAGAGATCGAGGTTCTCAATGTGATCCCACAGAGCTGAAGAGAGAAGAAGACACATGTCATATGGTATAACATAGGTATTACTAAGTCACACTGTGCCCATATCTAGTAGTTAAATGGGACGTGTCAGAAGATCCCTACTCCCATCCCCTATAATACAGGGGAAGGGATAGAGCCCATTAAATAACTTTAGAAAGTGTGGTAAATTTAAAAAAAACTCTTCACAGGATACAAATCACCACAGAAAGCTCATTACAGACACTGAACAAGAAAAGAATGCTGGTAGAGATTAGCTCTGAAGTCTGTATAGAACTATGAACGCTGCTCTGGAGTATGATCTTCAGGATCAGTAATGTAATATATGTACACGGTGACTGCACCAGCAGAATAGTGAGTGCAGCTCTGGAGTATAATACAGGAGGTAACTCAGGATCAGTAATGTAATGTATGTACACAGTGACTGCACCAGCAGAATAGTGAGTGCAGCTCTGGAGTATAATACAGAATGTAACTCAGGATCAGTAATGTAATGTATGTACACAGTGACTGCACCAGCAGAATAGTGAGTGCAGCTCTGGAGTATAATACAGGAGGTAACTCAGGATCAGTAATGTAATGTATGTACACAGTGACTGCACCAGCAGAATAGTGAGTGCAGCTCTGGAGTATAATACAGGATGTAACTCAGGATCAGTACAGGAGAAGAGCGGTCCTTGTAGATGAAGGTCGCCACATTTCAGCACTGACAGACTATGACACTGGAGTACTCACATTTACTTCCCTCTGGGACATGCACCAGGAGGTCGTCCTCCCCCAGAGGAGAGTCCGTGTACGAGGCCTCCAGCCTCTGGTAGGGAGTGTCAAGGACGGCCATGTCCCCACAGCCTCACATCAAGATCCCAGCCTTAAAAATAGAGGACGTGCTGGATGTAGAAGAACAAGAGGGGAAACATTAATATCATATGTATCAGTGGGGGACATTGATTCAGCAGCAATAATATCAGAGGTGAATTCCACAATAAAATAGAAATAATCAACGCAAAATCAATTCACAATGAAAAATGGCGAATGCTCATCCTGGAACAAAGTAGCAGCGGCGCAAGGAAAGGTGTGTGTTTAGGTGTTTAACAAAACTTCAAGCTTTCCTAGCAATACTGCCACCTTGTTCTAGCAATATAACTACTATAATACTGCCCCCTATGTACAAGAATATAACTACTATAATACTGCCCCCTATATACAAGAATATAACTGCTATAATATTGCCCCATGTACAAGAATATAACTACTATAATACTGCCCCCTATGTACAAGAATATAACTACTATAATACTGCCCCCTATGTACAAGAATATAACTACTATAATATTGCCCCATGTACAAGAATATAACTACTATAATAATGTCCTTATGTGCAAGAATATAATTACTATAATACTGCCCCCTATGTACAAGAATATAGCTACTATAATACTGCCCCCTATGTACAGGAATATAGCTACTATAATACTGCCCCTATGTACAAGAATATAATTACTATAATACTGCCCCTATATACAAGAATATAACTGCTATAATACTGCTCCTATGTACAAGAATATAACTACTATAATACTACCCCCTATGTACAAGAATATAACTACTATAATACTGCTCCTATATACAAGAATATAACTACTATAATACTACCCCCTATGTACAAGAATATAACTACTATAATACTGCCCCTATGTACAAGAATATAACTACTATAATACTACCCCCTATGTACAAGAATATGACTACTATAATACTGCCCCCTATGTACAGGAATATAACTACTATAATACTGCCCCTATGTACAAGAATATAACTACTATAATACTACCCCCTATGTACAAGAAAATAACTACTATAATACTGCGCCTATGTACAAGAATATAACTACTATAATACTGCCCCTATGTACAAGAATATAACTACTATAATACTACCCCCTATGTACAAGAAAATAACTACTATAATACTGCGCCTATGTACAAGAATATAACTACTATAATACTGCCCCTATGTACAGGAATATAACTACTATAATACTGCCCTTTATGTACAAGAATCTAACTACTATAATACTGCCCCCTATGTACAAGAATATAACTACTATAATACTGCTCCCTATGTACAAGAATATAACTACTATAATACTGCCCTTTATGTACAAGAATCTAACTACTATAATACTGCTCCCTATGTACAAGAATATAACTACTATAATACTGCCCCTATGTACAAGAATATAGAAGTGTTTTTTTATTTATTTTTTTGCTACCACAAACAGAACACTGTAGAAATTAAACCCTAAAAGCAGTAATAAAATGTTGTTTGTTTATTTCAAAAGAAATTAGAATAGTGAGAATCAGACTGAAACATTGATTTTGTTCTTCTTAGTCACTTTGTAACCAGTTTGGCAGCAGCTTCAGGTCATTGTCCATTTGGAAGACCCATTTCCACCCAAGCTTTAAGTTCCTGGCTGATGTCTTGAGATGTTTCTTCAGTATCGCTGCATAATCTTCTTTCCTTATGACGCCATCTATTTTGTGAAGTCACCAGTCCCTCCTGCAGCAAAACAACCCCACAACATGATGCTGCACCCCCGTGTGTCACAGTTGGGATGGTGTTATTAGGCTTCAAAGCTTCTCCCTTTTTCCATCAAACATAACAATGGTCATTATGGCCAAACAGCTCAATTTTATTTTCGTCAGATCACAGGACGTCTCCAGAAATGAAGGTCTTTGTTCCTGTGTGTATTTCCAAACATTAATCTGGCTTTAGGCTATGTGCGCACTGGGAAATGAAATTTCCTTGAGAAAATTCCGCATGCTCTCAAAGATTACCGCACCCGCGGTAAAAAACCGAGGGAAACTGCACCCGAAAACCGCATGCGGTTTGCCGCGGTTTGCTGCGGTTTTACTGCGGTATTGTTCGCGGTATTGCCGCGGTTTTGCCGCGTGCGGGTTGGGATGTGCTTTATTGCATTCAATGCAATAAAGCACATTGAAGAGAAAAAAAAAAAAAAAAAGTCATTTAATTCTGAGATAGTAGATAGACAGAAGAATAGATAGAGGGATAGATAGATAGACAGACAGATAGAGGGATAGACAGACAGATAGAGGGATAGACAGACAGATAGATAGATAGATAGATAGGACAGATCGCTGCATTTCCCACGGTCGGCAGTGAGTTCACATTACCGGCCGTGGGAAATGACCAGTAATTACCTCTGCTGTCTGCTGCTTTCATTCAGCGCTGTGTCTGTGACAGTCGCGGCTGGATGTAAGCAGCGCAGGACCTGTGGATTACGCCGGAGCGGTGGATTACGCCGGAGCTTTGTTTGGGAGGGGTTAATAAAATGGTGAACGAGGCTTGTTTGTTTTATTTAAAATAAAGGATTTTTCTGTGTGTTTTATTCACTTTACTTACGGGTTGATCATGTCAGCTGTCACATAGACGCTGCCATGATCAAGCCTGGAGTTAATGGCGGTGGTCCCCCACCATCATTAACCCCTTGTATTACCTTGCTGCCACTGCTACACGGCAGCAAGAAGAGCCGAGGACACTCCGGTGCTGCCGCATATTGCATGCAACAGTGCCGGGGCAGCTGCGGCTGATATTCTCGGCTGCGGGAGGGGGAGTGAGGCGGGGGACATTAACCCTGCCCCTCTCCCTCCCCAGCCTGAGAATACCGGGCCGCCGCTGTGTGCTTACCTCGGCTGGACGGTAAAAATACAGCGGAGCCCACGTTCTTTGTTTTCTATATTTCCGTTTTCTTTCTATGTGTGTTCTATGTGTCTGTGTCTATGTGATCTATGTCTGTGTGTGTGATGTGTGTGTGTTTACTCTCTGCTCTGCTTCCTCTTCCTGTAATGACATCACTTCCCTGCAAACCGCAGACAAGCGATGTACATTACCGGAGGTAAACCGCGAAATACCGCAGGGAATAACGCAGGAAAACGCAGTGAACCGCACAGAATTTGCTGCCTGCGTTATTCCCTGCGGGATTTCATGATTAACATTGGAGTCAATAGAGTGAAATCCCGCAGCGATGTGCGGAAAAGAATTGACATGCACTTGTTTTTGCTGCGGGATTCCCGCAGCAAAACATGCAGCTGTCAAATTCCGCCCAGTGCGCACAGGATTTTTTTTCTCCATAGGATTTGCTGGTGATTCACTGCAGAGATGTTATGAACATTTTCTGCAGCGAAACATGCAGCAAATCCGCGGAAAATCCGCGGCAAAATCCGGTAAGTGCGCACATAGCCTTATTATGTTTCTTTTGGAGTAATGGCTTCTTCCTGGCAGAGTGGCCTTTCAGCCCATGTTGTTACTGGACTCTTATCACTGTGGATAATGACACAATCTTACCAGCTTACGCCAGCATCTTCACAAGGTCTCTTGCTTTTGTTCTTGGGTTGATCTGCACATGTCTGACCAAAGCACATTCATCTCTGGTGCACAGAACCCGTCTCCTTCCTGAGCGGTATGATGGCCGGACATTCCCATCTTGTTTGGACTTATGTATAATTTGTTCCATTATATAATAGATTTGGTTAACAAGAAAAAAAATATGTTGAAAATAATTTTTGCACATCACCACCTAAACAAGCTGCTTTTCAATTTCGGTTCAGTTGAGCTTGATTCTTCAGGCACAATCTCCAAGACGCCATCAGAATCTGGAATAGACTTAACCCCTAAAGGACACAGACGATTTTATTCTTTGCAATTCCAATTTTTCCTCCCTTTCTTCCAAGAGCCACAAGTTTTTAATTTTAGTTTCCAATGTAGACTTATAAGGACTTGTATTTTGTGAGACGAGTTGTCAATGTGAATGACGCCATGCGTTAGTTGAAAAAAAAAACAGCTTTTTTTTATTCTTTACATTATGAATTTTGATAAATGCAATAATACTGTGTTTATTTTTTATTTTTTTTATTTATTTTATTTCATTTTTGGTTGTGGAAAAAGATTTTTTGACTTTTTGACATTTTATTTATGATTTTTTCACTTCCTTTTCCTTCCCTTTAGGAAACTTGAACCTGCGATTTCAATGCATTTACTATATAATGTAATACTATACATGGCATCTCTGGAGGAGACCCGTCTGTAGGATACAAGCAATATTTTGTCTCATGACCTGGTCTGCTGTGGTCGCTACATTGACGACATTCTCTTTATTTGGAGGAATCCTGTGACAACCATGTCAGACTTTGTGGCACATTTAAACACTAACCACGAGACGCAAATTTACCTTTTCTATCAACCGAGTCTCAGTTCCCTTTTTAGATTAGATTCTAGAAGGTGATACTACGAAAGAATCATTATCAGTTGTATATTGCAAGGAAATGTCATGTAATAAAATATTGCATTACATTTCCTGACATCTACATTAAAAATGTTCCAGGCTGTGAAAAATAAAATGTAACTGATAAAATGTGGTTATCTACTATAACACTGCTCCTATGTACAAGAATATAACTACTATAATACTGCCCCCTATGTACAAGAATATAACTACTATAATACTGCCCCCTATGTACAAGAATATAACTACTATAATACTGCCCCCTATGTACAAGAATATAACTACTATAATACTGCTCCTATGTACAAGAATATAACTACTATAATACTGCTCCTATGTACAAGAATATAACTACTATAATACTGCCCCCTATGTACAAGAATATTACTACTATAATACTGCCCCTATGTACAAGAATATTACTACTATAATACTGCCCCTATGTACAAGAATATAACTACTATAATACTGCCCCCTATGTACAAGAATATAACTACTATAATACTGCCCCCTATGTACAAGAATATAACTACTATAATACTGCTCCTATGTACAAGAATATAACTACTATAATACTGCTCCTATGTACAAGAATATAACTACTATAATACTGCCCCCTATGTACAAGAATATTACTACTATAATACTGCCCCTATGTACAAGAATATTACTACTATAATACTGCCCCTATGTACAAGAATATAACTACTATAATACTGCCCCCTATGTACAAGAATATTACTACTATAATACTGCCCCCTATGTACAAAAATATTACTACTATAATACTGCCCCTATGTACAAGAATATAACTACTATAATACTGCCCCCTATGTACATGATTATAACTACTATAATACTGCCCCCTATGTACAAGAATATAACTACTATAATACTGCCCCCTATGTACAAGAATATAGCTACTATAATGCTGCCCCCATGTACAAGAATATAACTACTATAATACTGCCCCCTATGTACAAGAATATAGCTACTATAATACTGCCCCTATGTACAAGAATATAACTACTATAATACTGCTCCTATGTACAAGAATATAACTACTATAATACTGCTCCTATGTACAAGAATATAACTACTATAATACTGCCCCCTATGTACATGATTATAACTACTATAATACTGCCCCCATGTACAAGAATATAACTACTATAATACTGCCCCCTATGTACAAGAATCTAACTACTATAATACTGCCCCCTATGTACAAGAATATAACTACTATAATACTGCCCCTATGTACAATAATATAACTACTATAATACTGCTCCTATATACAAGAATATAACTACTATAATACTGCCCCCTATGTACAAGAATATAACTAATATAATACTGCCTCCTATGTACAAGAATATAAGTACTATAATAATTCTGCCCTCTATATACAAGAATATAACTACTATAATACTGCCCCTATATACAAGAAAATAACTACTATAATACTGCCCCTTTGTACAAGAATATAACTACTATAATACTGCCCCTATGTACAAGAATCTAACTACTATAATACTGCCCCTATGTACAAGAATCTAACTACTATAATACTGCCCCCTATGTACAAGAATATAACTACTATAATACTGCCCCTATGTACAAGAATATAACTACTATAATACTGCCCCCTATGTACAAGAATCTAACTACTATAATACTGCCCCTATGTACAAGAATCTAACTACTATAATACTGCCCCCTATGTACAAGAATATAACTACTATAATACTGCCCCCTATGTACAAGAATATAACTACTATAATACTGCTCCTATGTACAAGAATATAATAACTATAATAACGCCCCTTTGTACAAGAATATAACTACTATAATACTGTTGTTATGATATTTGCAGACATACTCACTGTGGCCCCCAGAGGTCTCAGGCTTTGTCTGTGTGATGTGTCCGCATCCTCGGCTGATGACCTGTCAGAGCTGTCCATAGAGAAAAGGAAGCTAATATGTGACCTGCACTCAGTTTATATCAAATATTTCCACTCTGGTTTTAAAGGGCCAGTAACGTGTAATCATTATAATAGAGCAGGAGCATTACAAGAGGAGCGGCTGGTATCAGTGCCTGTTAGGGATGTAAATACAGTTGTGGGTTTCTTGGCACTGAAGATACATTGTAACACTGCAGAATTAGATCAGGGCACAGGACTGGTCAAAAATGTTAGGTAGGTGTGGAATAAAATGATACAAAATAAGACGGCTTTCAAAAATAGAACTGTTAAAAGGGAATCTGTCAACACGTTTATGCTCAGCTATCTGACAGCAGCATGATGTAGGGACAGAGACCCTGATTCCTGCGGTTTGTCAGTTCACCGGGTGTAGCAGTTATGATAAAGTCACAAATTTCTCTGCTACAGATCTAGCAGTGCTCAGATTGCT
This sequence comes from Anomaloglossus baeobatrachus, assembly GCF_048569485.1. Taxonomy (NCBI): domain Eukaryota; kingdom Metazoa; phylum Chordata; class Amphibia; order Anura; family Aromobatidae; genus Anomaloglossus; species Anomaloglossus baeobatrachus. The sequence continues at coordinate 19,965,399 of NC_134359.1, forward strand.
GAGCTGTGTATAACCTCATCTACACCGCTGATTGGCAGCTGCCTGTGTACAATGTATAGTTACAGAGAGCTTCTTATTATTGCTGAGGCAGGGTAGGACCAGGAGGCAGCTTGTCCTGAAGTGATAATGTCCTGCTGATAAAACACTGATTGGACTGGAAGAGCAAAAAAACAGCGCAAAAAGTAACACATTGTTGGAATCAGGGTCTCTGCCCCTACATTCCGCTGCTATCAGATTCCACAGTAAAAATCTGCTGACAGATTCCCTTTAATAGTTTATTTTTATCAATAAACAAAATGAAAAGTGAATGAACAAAAGTAAAATTCATCAGGGAGGCGTCTGATGACCTCCAAATTTATATTACAGTCGGACAAGGAAGTCAAGCACCAAGCCGATGTCATTAAGAATGGGGAGTCCTGGAGGTCTCACGTGTATCACTTCTGACTGCAAAAAGTAATAAAATACTTTCAAATATTCTCTCTCATTATTCTGGGATTTGGCAAATATAAATAAGTTTGGTTCCTATTTGACCTAACATGGGAAATATTTATTCTGATTTCATATCAGATAATGAGAAAAACCAGCAGATGTGTCTTTATAGAGAGAGGAGGGAAAAACCTGCAGATGTGTCTTTATAGAGAGAGGAGGGAAAAACCTGCAGATGTGTCTTTATAGTGGGTGGAGGGAAAAACCTGCAGATGTGTCTTCATAGAGAGTGGAGGGAAAAACCTGCAGATGTGTCTGTATAGCGAGGGAGGGAAAAACCTGCAGATGTGTCTGTATAGCGAGGGAGGGAAAAACCTGCAGATGTGTCTGTATAGCGAGGGAGGGAAAAACCTGCAGATGTGTCTGTATAGCGAGGGAGGGAAAAACCTGCAGATGTGTCTGTATAGAGAGCAGAGGAAAACTAAGGGTTTCTACTGTATGTGCTTATAAAAAAATATGTATAAAGAACACACAAGCTCCTCACCTCCCTTTCTCTAGGAACAGTAATAAGATCTAAAGATAATAGATGTAACATTTGATGTCTCGTGTAAATCTCCGCACTAATAAAATATCAGATTATTTTTCCCACAAGGTGAGCAAACATTTTTTTTTTATCGCTTTATAGTGTTTAGAGTTAGAATTATTAGCGCTCACCACTGTCGCACGGACCCTAAATGGTGATAAGGCTAGGGTCACACTTGCGCGTATCTCGCGAGAGTTTCGCATTGCATCGCCCGGCATGGCCTGATGCTCTCCGGACAGGAGCATCTCAGGCTGCTTTCACACCTCCGGTTTCTGCAATGCGGCACAATCCGGCACTTTGCAGGAAAATCGCAACCGTTTTTTTTTGCTGCCAGTTGCGTTTTTCCTGCATAGACTTTAATTAGTGCCGCATTGTGCCGCATGGCCTTGCGTTCCATCCGGTTTTTTCCGCATGCGGCAGATTTAGCCGATGCGGCGTCCGGATGGAACGTTGCCTGGCACGTTTTTTCGTGCGGCAAAAAAAACCGCATAGCGCCGCACCCGGCCAATGCGGCGCATTTTTCAATGCATGCCTATGGCGGCCGGATGCGGCAAAAAAAACGCATCCGGCCGCCGCATGCGGTTTTTGCCACTGCGCATGCTCAGTAGCATGCCGCAAGCGGCAAAAAACGGACGGGCCGCATGGGAAAAACTTATGCAAAGGATGCGGTGTTTTCACCGCATCCGTTGCATAGCTTGCACAGCCGGATTGAGCCGCAGAGAGCTCAAGCCGGATGTGTGAAAGCAGCCTCAGCTGCATAGAAATACATGCAGCCAACCCGCTCCTGTCAAGAGAGTGTGCGGTCGTGCCGGGTGATGCAATGCGAGACTCTCGCGAGATACGCGCAAGTGTGACTCCGGCGTAATAAAGAGTGGAGGTCGCACAAGCGCTGACTGACACAACGGATCATCTGATAGATTGGAATTCTGCAGCTGCTTTAATTCTATGAAACCATTTAAAAAATAAAGATAACTATTGACGAAAGAGTTAAAGTTGCCAAAAATAAAATTTGTCATTTGTGAAGTTTTTATTAGTTTTTCTACAGTCCAGGATCACGTGACTGAATCCTATAGGAAGCTGAGTCACACAAATTGCACAACGCCCATCACATGATGAACTACTGTCAAAACAACCCTTCCCTCCAGGCTTCCGTACTTACTCTGCTTTTGGGTGTACAAACATGGCCGATAGTCCCGCCTTTTGTTTAATTGACAGTTGTTACAACCAATGAGTGATCCGCACTGCGAGGAAGCTTGCGGTCTCCAGGGTAACGGAGAGGAAGTGACGTTATTTCCGGAGGTCTGGAGCCACAGGCGGGGTTGTGGTGAGTAGCAGCGGGTGTAGTCGGGTGGGATACGGATATTTCATGGTGGGGGGGAATATTGGGGGGTAAGGGCGGCGGGGAGAGCCCGGGCACCCCGGGAATACGTCCTGTGCTCGGGGGGTGCGGGCTGAGGCCTGGTTTCATGTCCTGCTGTGGTGACCACATATATGTGCTGGCAGCTGAGTGCTACAACCCCTCTATAGACGTATTCACCACCTCTGCTTGTTGTCAGTGAACTGTGCCCATGTGAACCTGCTCAGATCTCACTTCTCACAGCTGAGGGTTTGTTACTGTTACATCTGGTCCTGACAAACCTTTTATTTGCATCACTTATTGACCATTTCACTGATTATAATGGGAACATGGGCGATCAGTCGTCCCCGGTGTCCTGCGCTCTCCGTAATGGCTAGAAAAAGCCGCGTCTTCCACTCATAAACTTATGTCCGCCTCGTCCGTAAAAGCTTTTATCGCCATTAACAAATGTTCTGCGCTGATAATGGGAAGAGACGCTCCGGGGGCGGGTGCAGGAAACGGATATATATATATATATATATATATATATATATATATATTACACTAGAGTCATTGCAAAATAAACTGTCCAAGTGCACGGATTAACGAAAGTAAAAATAAGTTATAAAAACCCCCAAACGACTGAGTTACTCCCTTTTCCCCAATTCTTTGCTAAAACAATCCTTGTATTCAATATTATTGCTGCTCTAGAAATTGGTCATAATATAAAGTTATTTAATCCATAAGGTAAAAAAATAAAAATATTGAAATGCCAGAATTTCTATATTTGGTTAAAAAAACACAAAACAATAGAAAGCGACACATTGCACCCTGGCTTCCTGGGTGCCAAACGATGGTAGCGTGGGGAGGTCTGGACCAGAGAGGTCAGAGCTATTGATGAGTGGGCACTACCATGCTTGGGTGCTCTGTACTCGTAACTAGTGATGAGTGGGCACTACCATGCTCAGGTGCTCAGTACTGGTAACTAGTGATGAGCGGGCACTACCATGCTCGGGTGCTCAGTACTGGTAACTAGTGATGATCGGGCACTACCATGCTCAGGTGCTCTGTACTCGTAACTAGTGATGAGCGGGCACTACCATGCTCGGGTGCTCAGTACTGGTAACTAGTGATGAGCGGGCACTACCATGCTCGGGTGCTCAGTACTGGTAACTAGTGATGATCGGGCACTACCATGCTCAGGTGCTCTGTACTCGTAACTAGTGATGAGCGGGCACTACCATGCTCGGGTGCTCAGTACTGGTAACTAGTGATGAGCGGGCACTACCATGCTCGGGTGCTCAGTACTCGTAACTAGTGATGAGCGGGCACTACCATGCTCAGGTGCTCAGTACTGGTAACTAGTGATGAGCGGGCACTACCATGCTCGGGTGCTCAGTACTGGTTACTAGTGATGAGCGGGCACTACCATGCTCGGGTGCTCAGTACTGGTAACTAGTGATGAGCGGGCACTACCATGCTCGGGTGCTCAGTACTGGTAACTAGTGATGAGCGGGCACTACCATGCTCGGGTGCTCAGTACTGGTAACTAGTGATGATCGGGCACTACCATGCTCAGGTGCTCTGTACTCGTAACTAGTGATGAGCGGGCACTACCATGCTCGGGTGCTCAGTACTGGTAACTAGTGATGAGCGGGCACTACCATGCTCGGGTGCTCAGTACTCGTAACTAGTGATGAGCGGGCACTACCATGCTCAGGTGCTCAGTACTGGTAACTAGTGATGAGCGGGCACTACCATGCTCAGGTGCTCAGTACTGGTAACTAGTGATGAGCGGGCACTACCATGCTCAGGTGCTCAGTACTGGTAACTAGTGATGAGCGGGCACTACCATGCTCAGGTGCTCTGTACTGGTAACTAGTGATGAGTGGGCACTACCATGCTCGGGTGCTCAGTACTGGTAACTAGTGATGAGCGGCACTACCATGCTCGGGTGCTCAGTACTGGTAACTAGTGATGAGCGGGCACTACCATGCTCGGGTGCTCAGTACTGGTAACTAGTGATGAGCGGGCACTACCATGCTCGGGTGCTCAGTACTGGTAACTAGTGATGAGCGGGCACTACCATGCTCGGGTGCTCAGTACTGGTAACTAGTGATGAGCGGGCACTACCATGCTCGGGTGCTCAGTACTGGTAACTAGTGATGAGCGGGCACTACCATGCTCGGGTGCTCAGTACTGGTAACTAGTGATGAGCGGGCACTACCATGCTCGGGTGCTCAGTACTAGTATCTTGCTCCTCTCTTGTTAGCGTCCCTTTGATTGCTCTCCATTGTTGCACTGGTCACATTCAGTAATGTCTCGCCTGACGCTTCCTTTGCGGCCTTGTCTGTTTCCTTTATTTGTGATGTCACTTCTTGTTTTCTCTTCTTCCAGGCGGTTCTTGTTTCCTTGGACTTTACCGTCATGGAGTTCCCAGACCTCGGGAAGCATTGCTCAGAGCCGACCTGCAAGCAGCTGGGTAAGCTGAAATCCGTGCCGGTGACAATGGAACAGAACTAATAATTGTATCTGATCTATGTCCTCTCGTTCTGCAGATTTTCTACCTCTGAAATGTGACGCCTGTGAGCAAATCTTCTGCAAAGACCACATAACATACATCCTGCACAGCTGCAGCTCGGCGTACAAGAAGGTAAGCTCACTGGATAAAGCGCGCGGTGGATGGTGGATGTCTCCGGCGCGGTCGTCCTATCCTCTGTGCTGTCTTTCAGGATGTGCAGGTCCCGGTTTGCCCCCTCTGTAACATTCCGATCCCGGTGAAGAGAGGTCAGACTCCCGACATCGTGGTTGGGGAACACATCGATCGTGACTGCAAGTCCGACCCGGCTCAGCAGAAGCGCAAGGTGAGGAGGAAGATGGATCACCGTCTGCCGCTGTGAGGGGGATTCAATGTTTATGATCAGTTGGGGGTCTTCCCTTAGCATGGGCCCACCACTCCCTATTGCATTGAATGGGTCTGAGCTGCAAGACCAGAAATGACCTGTGGACAAGAGTGGAGACGCCTCCTACCTGCCGGGATCCCCGGTGCCTGTTCTGATTTGTAGGCCCAGCGTGACGTCCTCTTTATGGCAAATCACATACCACTTTGCACCTTACTAATTGGAAGAGGCGCCGGGGATTCTGGAAGGTAGGAGGCTGTTCTGAGCGCTCCCGTCTGGCAGCCGTGGATCACTGACGTGGCCTCGGGCCCAGAGTCCTGCAAATCTTTTATCTTTTGCACATCATCTTGTGTCCTCCCAGCCTTCCTGTCCTTCCTCATGATTGTATCCATGACCGGAGGCTTCTCTGTCCATATTCAGATATTCACTAATAAATGCGGGAAGCCGGGCTGCCGGCAGAAAGAGCTGATGAAAGTGATCTGTGACGACTGCCACGGAAACTTCTGCCTCAAGCACAGACATCCGCTGGACCACGAGTGCAAAGGCAAAAGCGCGCCCATCTCCCGGGCAGGGTGAGTCCGCACGGCCGGAACGTGCTGCACAGAAATATACTGTGTTCCTGGAAAGAAGGGGGACTCCAGCAACAGATGCATATTAATCAGGGCTAAACATTAGGACCCATGTCTCTGGGGCTAGTTTCACACATCCGGCTTTTCGCCGGATTCGGCGCACGCCAGTACAGTGTATACAGTACAATGGCAGTGCAACAAGCGCTGGTCACATGCTGTCATGTGACCCGGAAGTTGCCGTGCTGCCATTGTACTGTATACACTGTATGGCTCTGTGCCCATGTAGCGTATTTTCATGCAGCTACGCTGCCTTTCTGCACCGCAGCATAACTGCATGCGTCCTGCGTCCCCAGCACAATCAATGAAGATTGTGCCTAATCCATGGCCACGTTGCCGTCGCCGAATCGCTGCATTCTAAAAAGCAACATGTCACTTCTTTCATGCACTGTGCATGCAGCCCCCGCTCTGTCTATGGGAGGGGCTGCATCCAGAGCGCATGAAATCGGCTTTTCATTCCGGACTAGCGATTTGAAGCGCACGTGTGCTGTTCAAATCGCTGCAGAAATTTCTGCAGGGACAGAACGCAGCGTGGGCACATAGCCTACTGGCGTGCGCCGAATCCGGCAAATCGTCGAAAAGCCGGATGTGTGAAACTAGCCCAAGCGCTGCTGTAAATGCAGCCCAAACCGAGAGAAGACGCTGACATATTCTCAGGAAAGTATCTCGTCTGGAGGTGGAAACAGATGAGTAAATATTCTCACTTCCCACCGGTGGTCACCACCATCTCTGCTGCCGGTGCTGCCTCTGCTTGCAGCATGGGTGAGCGCACATCAGTACAATCACCAGAAGCGCTCCACCCCTCGGCGAGCAGGAGGCAGGGGCAGCCATGCACCCCTGAGGATAGAACACCACACAAACTCTTTATTGGCAGAAGACAATAGAATAAATCTACTTTGTTTTTTTTTTCTTCCAGACACGCTGCACTGCTCCGATCTCAGGCCTCCTCTTCCAAAGCCTCAGCGTCCTCTAGTCACATGGCAGCAGCAGCCAGGCCGGCGTCACATCCTCAGCACAGCAGGTACGGGGGACTGATGATGACGTTTTGCATTGACTTTGATGAAATAGTCCGTATTCATTTTTTTTTTTGTTCTGTGTTTTCAGAGCGAGTGTTCCTAGTCCCCAGCCCCCTGCTGCGGCCGCTCTGCAGAATGGACTAGTAAGTGTGCCCCCAACTGTGAAGGTAGCCTGGGCTATAGGCCTTTTGTCCAGATGTAATAAGATTTTCTGTGTGTGTAAATAATCAAAGTATAGATGTCGTTGCAGAATTATCTGTGTGTCTATATGACAGTTGCATAGAAGCTTTATAATATGATTCTAAGATGTGGGTACAGTAAGGTATTAACAAAGATAATGAAGCCAAAATGAACAAAGAGGTATTTATAACATACTGAGAGAATCTGTAATCAGTTAGTGCTCACCATGTGAAATGTGGGATGTGAGATGTGGGAGGTTGACTCCTCATTCTTGCTCAGCAACGTGTTAACAAAGAAGTATTCAGTAGGTTCAAACTGGTATTAGGAAGCCAGAAACAGGCTGCTGACGTACTATATGTACATTGCTGGTTATCTCTGACCAATCGGGGACAATGTTCAACTGAATAACCGTGTGTATTTTATAATATACGGATCAGAAGACCATTGAGCTTCTCCCGAATAGAGACACGTCTCTTTGTGGGCGTTTTTCCTCATACATACATCTGCACAGATTGAGTTGGACTCCAACTCTGTGACCCTTAAAAACCCTATTGGTGGTTTTCCCAAAATTCTCGACCTTGACACAACCTCCTAATGTTACATATAAACCCTGCTCAGCTCTTCCTGATAACTGTATCGTGTACCTACCAGAACATGAATAAAGGATGATTACATTTAAAGGGAGGCTGTGGCTTAATCACCCGCGGGGTGGTCCGATACGGCAAGGTGTGATGAGAGTCACTGCTCTCAGGTCCGGTGCCGCCTCTATCCTTGCAATTGTTGTCCTCCTTGCTTCAGGTGATAGATGCGTTCTAAGTCATCCTCACAGTGCCCTCCATTGCAATCCAAAGTGCTGTAATACACATGTGCGGGCGTTCTTTGACTTCTCTCCGTGCCTGCGCATTATAATACTTTGCTCTGCCGTCAGCATGGCAGAGAGAAGTGCGCAGGAGCACAATGGAGGGCACCGTGTGGATGACATTGGACACGTCATCTACACGAAGAAAGGACAATGATCACAAGGATAAAGGAGGCGCTGCATGGGAGAACAGCGACTCCCATCGGACCGGACCGTATCGGACAGCCCCCAGGTGAGTAGGTGACAGGTTCCCTTTAAAAGCAAGGATGCACCAGGCCTTTAGTGCAGATCCCTACATCCAACACTAGGTGGCAGTCTACGTGCAGATCAATAGGAGACATAGACTTCTGTGTACACGTCGCCCTCTAGTGGCAGCAACGGCCACTGCATGTGCACTTTACCAATGACACATGACAATGTATATATAGTGTTAGGAAAGCGCTGTGACTTATTTATGCTGCTGGTTCTTGTAGCAATAAGTGACTTTAAAGGAGTCATCTGGGATTTTGCTATCAACAGAGTGATAATATAAAATAGCTATAACTCAGTCTTCACATTCTCCGTCATCCCATGATCTCTGCCGCTCACAAGCTGTATGTCCATCATGTGACCAGTGCAGCCAATCGCCGGCCTCAGCAGCGATGATTGCCTCTATGGCACATGGCCCCGGAGGCCAAAGATAGGCTGCAGGACTGGGAAGGGATTTGATCTGTGACTTGTGATTTTTGGATTATTTTATCTCGCTAAGGCGGCTTTCACACTACGTTTTTTTAGCATGCGTCCTGAACGGTTTTTTTAACGCAAAAACTGATCCAGTGCAAATGCGTTTTCATTTCAATGCATTTGCAATGGACTCGCGTCCACCTGCGTTCACCTGCATTTGTGTGCGTTATAGTGAGGATCCAGCGACTTGCAGTTTTTTAACATTTTTCAAAAATGCTACTTGTAGTGTTTTTGAGCTGCGTCCAAATACTGCAAATTGCTGGATCCTGACTATACTGCACGCAAACGCATGTGAACGCTGGCATGCTGATAGACAGGATCCTGCTTGCTCTACTGAGCATGCCCAGAAACCAGCCTCAGGTGATCAGTCCCTCTCTCCCCCTCCCTGTCTGTCTCTCTCCCCCCCGCCTGAAAGCTGCGGACACTCGTAACCAAGATAAATATCGGGTAACCAAGCAAAGCGCTTCTCTTAGTTACCCGATGTTTACGTTGGTTACGTGTGCAGGGAGCCCGGCTCCTAGCACCTGCGGATGCTCTTAACCAACGTAAATATCGGGTATCCAAGCAAGTTACCCGATGTTTACCTTGGTTACGAGCCTCGCAGCTGTCAGATGCTGGCTCCCAGTCTCGCTTTCAGTTCCACTGACTCCCGATCACATGACTCCAATGCCCGCCCATCAACTTAAAGTGACAGGATCCTGCAAAATAACACATGCGTTTGCATGCGTTTTTTTGCTGTAAAAGCAGGATCCGCTTTTACAGCAAAAAAACGTTCATGACACATGTTAAAAAAAACGTAGTGTGAAAGCCGCCTAATTGGTACTGGCCAAATTTTATAAAATCTCTCTCCAAAAAATCCCTTTAAGGTTCTTGTAGTGTTGTGTGGATTGGGGCATTTTGGGTTTAATGACTTGTGCTGCTTCCTCCATTTCTGACTTCCTTTCATTCTATCAGACAGAAGAAGAGGCGTTACAGAGGGCTCTGGAAATGTCGCTTGCAGAATCAGCACAAAATGCAACTCCGCAGCAAAGGTAGAGTCATTAATCGCGGCGTCCGCGGGCCACAGTTACTTTCTCTTTGTCACTGGTGGGTCAGGTACTTGGTGTTTTATAGCATTTTGTCCTGATATTGTCTGTGTGCATATACAATATCTACCAGGCTTGTGATCTTACCCAGCGATCAAACTGGGCAAGCAGTGCTGCAGTGTAAATCAGGGGGGCTGATCAGCCGTCTGAGCCAGGTGGTGGTTGATATTTTTGTAACTTAGCCCACTATGCAGCAAGTTAGGAAGCAGCCATCACTACGAAGGTTTACCAGGGTATTAAAGGCTTCCACAGATTTCCCAGAATTAGAAAAACAGGGCAGCTTAGTTTCATAAAACAGCGCCACCCCCGTCCACCTGTTGTTTCTGGTATTGCAGGAAGGCTCCAGCGAAGTGAATGGAACTGTCCTGAAATACAAGACACCCATGGACAGGTCGGGGGGCCGTTCTACAAGAAAGCTGCTTTGTTTTTCCAATCCTGGACATCCCCTTTAAATTACACTTCAGCACTCCATTCTCTCTTCTAGATGGTGAGAATATAATCCCTAAGGCCAGAGTCACACTTGGGTATGCTTCGGCGAGTCTGGCATCTGGATAACCCGACACAGCCGCACACTCTCGGACAGGAGCGGGTCAGCTGCATAGAAATACATGCAGCTGAGAAGCTCCTGTCCATAGTGTGCGGCCGCCCCAGGTTATCCCGATGCGAGACTCGCCGAATCATACGCAGGTGTGACTCTGGCCTAATAGATCCATTTGTTTCTGTGATTACAATATTGGTGGCCCGGTTTCAGATCAGAGGGGTCCCATCAATTGGTTGTTGGGGAGTGATGCTGCCTCTTCAACTCTGCGTGCTCAAAAATGCTGTATGTGTAGCTAAGGCACAGTAAAAAGTCTCTGCTCCTTCAAATAGTGTGGTTGAAGGAATGGGGGGTCCCAGAAAATCCCCATAAGGTACCTGCTGTATATGGGGGTTTGCACTTCATTGATTACATGGGTGGCATGGTGGCTCAGTGGTTAGCACTGCAGTCTTGTGGCTCAGTGGTTAGCACTGCAGTCTTGTGGCTCAGTGGTTAGCACTGCAGTCTTGTGGCTCAGTGGTTAGCACTGCAGTCTTGTGGCTCAGTGGTTAGCACTGCAGTCTTGTGGCTCAGTGGTTAGCACTGCAGTCTTGCAGCGCTGAGGTCCTGGTTTTAAATCCCACTAAGGACAACATCTGCAAGGAGTTTGTATGTTCTCCCCGTCTTTTCATGGGTTCCCCCCCATACTCTAAAGACTGATGGGGAATTTAGATTGTGAGCCCCAATGGGGACAGTGATGCACTGCGGAATATGTTGGCGCCATATAAAGATTATTATTACACTGTACCCCACTATGATCCATTGCGTCTATAACGGAATATTGTGTTGTCTCTCAGCTCTCAGGAAGACGAGGATTTGGCTCTCGCCCGAGCTCTGTCAGCGAGCGAGGAAGAATACAGACGGCAGCAGCAGGCAGTGAGTACAAACCCGCCGCGATATATGGACTGACATAACCCCGGAACAATGCATGGCGCTGTTCAGTCCGGATTCATGCCCTTGTTTACGGTGACGCATCACCGGGACTGATTTTTTTTTTTTTTGTAGTTTAAAGGGGTTGTCCCATTGTGAACATCTATGGTAAATCCACGTTAATGCCAAAAATACCCCTTTTATCAATTTTATCCATGTAAAAATAAATGATCAGTGTACATGAACTATACTGCCTGAATAAGATAGGCAGCTGTCACACTGACCATAATAAGATAAGTGCGTAGAGCGGCCACCGCAGAGTAATGGGGTACGATCATCAGGGGAGATGGTTACCTATGGAGGGCCGTGATGTCCATCCCCATATATAGACCCTATACGTTTTTGTGTTATATCATATATTTCTGATGCTGGGGGGATGATGTAGGGGAGATGGACACTTTCTGCAGATATTTGCCGTCGGTCCCGGCAGAGAGGCGTCCTGTGTGCAATCATCCTAATAATTATCCTATATACATGATCGCCATTTCGCTGCTTTGCTCTCATCCAGTATAATGTGTCTGTAGTCGCTTCTGCACAATGTACAAGGTACCAATAGACCAACATGCCTGGGAAAAAAAAACGGAAGCAAATTTCAATAAAAGAGAATTTTTTTTTTTTTTTTACCAAATATTTTTTCCTTCAGCGCTGTGACCGCCACACGTAGGATTTTGCATGCGGCGTAGCACAGGTAAGTGGAACGATATATATATATTCTCTATATACATGCGGCGTGTTAGCCTATTGTACCTTGTATGTTTTCTGCTGCTTTCCTGATCTCATTTCTGCTGAACACGTAATTCTCGGCTGATATAAGACTTAATAATCCTGTAATGTCTGAATTTAGGGGCAAGCAAGTCGCAACGCCAAACAGAGCACCTGCAATATGTGCTAGCGCCACGTGGACCGAGCAGAATCACAACCCAATCAAAGCCGAAGCAGCAGGACGGAAGCCATGGACCCCGCATCTGGAATGCCACGATTTCTTGGGGGCTACAACTCTCACTGGTGGACATCAGATGCTTATGGTCTACACGGGACCCCTCTGTAGTCCTCGTTTTCTGGTTTCAGGTTTCTCGGTTTGGCCTGTGCATTGTAGTTGAATCCAGTATGGGTCTAATAGACAATTTCCAGTTACCTGCCAGGTCAGTCCATGGAGGAAACTGATCCAAACTAATGCACGGGAAACATTAAAGGGATGGTGTACGCCATCACCCAATGATTGATGGACCCTCGCTGATCCTGAGAATGAAGGGGCAACTGCGGGACCCCTCGACAGTTTTTTTTTTTTTTTTCCTTGGACATTTCTGGCCGCCCAGCTGTAACAGTAAGTAATAGGTCTTTACCTAGCTGGGCGGCCATGAATCTTAGGGTTACTCTGCACGTTGCGACATCGCTACTGCGATCTCGTCGGGGTCAAATCGGAAGTGCCGCACATCCGGCGCCGATAACGACGTCGCAACGTGTAAAGCCTAGAAGCGCCGTAGCGATAATGTTCACTACGGCAGTTATCACAAGATATCGCATGTGTGACGGGGGCAGGTACTATCGTGCTCGGCATCGCTACAATCGGCTAGCGATGTTGCAGCGCGCAAAGTACCCCTTACTGTTCTGAGGACTCGGCTCGAAACCAGCGCAGCGTCCTCTTCATTTTCTGGATCGGTTGAGGTCTTTACTGACCCTTTAGGATTACCTCATCCCAAAATTACAGTACCATAGGCAAATGTGATTCTGTAAGTCCTGGCTGTGAGACCTGGTGGAAATAATATGGACGCTAAAATCCGGCTGCCTTGCACTCATCTGAATCGGCCCTGGGGCTGCAAGACGACATTGACCATCTCCTGTGGTGTCGCGATCTCACACAACTGGGACAGACTCACTTGCCATAGACTTAAAGGGGTTGTCCACTACTGTTAATTTGATGGCCTATTCTTAAGGGTGCTTTGCACACTGCGACATCGCTAGCGATCTCGTTAGCGATGTGACACGCCAGATCGCCGATAAGAATCGCAGAGATCGCACATAGGTCACTTTTTGTAGTGCCGGTCACATGTGCGATCTGGCGTGTCACATCGCTAACGAGATCGCTAGCGATGTCGCAGCGTGTAAAGCACCCTTTAGGATAGGTCATCAATGTCTGGCCGGTGTCCGACACCCCGCACCCCCGCCGATCAGCTGCTCTCTGTGCCGGCAGCTGGAGATGTTCAGTTCCGGAGCTGCCCCATCTTCTGATAGTGGGTGCGACCGGGTACTGTACATCCGCCTCTCATTCAGATCAATAGGAGTTGCATGTGCAGTACCCAGCAGAAGCAGGGTGTCGAACCCAGGCCGATTTTAGACATTGATGACCTATCCTAAAGATAGACCATCCATGTTACAGCAGTAAAGCTCCTCTTTCAGTGCAGGCCTCCTGCGACTTTCTTGCAATTCTCTGCATTTTTACGGCAAAATCAAATTTTTTAAATACTCTTGAGTGGCGCTGCACAATGCTTTCGGTCGTGTGACTGATCGGACTATTGCGGTCACGCTGCACATGTTGCCTTGAAGCCCCAGCCTAAAGGAGGTGTCCACCAGATTAGGGTCTCGCTGCAAATTCTCCGATACGTTGAGATGTTTTCTGGCACTCATGGATAAGGTTTTCTGCCCTTAATCTCTGGCATCAGACTGTGTTTTCGGGTTATGAATCTGCACAACAATTCGCCACATCTGAACATGGACGTATGCACCATTCGTCGTGGCCGGAGTTACTCTTATAGAAGTTATCGAATTTATCCATCGTTCAGTTTAATTCCAAAGAAATGATTTACCGTACTTAATAAGACGCCTTTCATTCTGCTTATCTCATTCACATTTTACAATTCCTGGTGCTTAAAGGAACGCTCCAGACACAGGATACACCGTGTAATGCCCAGGCGGGGTCTGAGTGGGCGGAGTCAGTGCATGCTCCGCCTTCTCAGGAGCTGCACTAGGCACGTCCTATAGATCTGTGTCTGCAGCTGAAGCCTGATAACTACGAGTCTCATCATGCTCCACATTTACAGGACACTGGGAGCTGTAGCCAAACGTCTCATTACTGCCGTGTAGAAATCTGCAGGGTGCTATGATTTTTAGGAAATGCAGATTTATTTATTTTTTTTTTCTATAGGGGAGCGCTAAAGATTTAAAGGGATTCTCCAGTCTCCTATAAATAAAAGCTCTATAAATATTTAATTTACCCTTAAAGGGAACCTGTCACCAGATTTTGCGACTATAAGCTGCGACCACCACCACTGAGCTTTTATATACAGCGTTCTAGAATGATATATATATATATAATTTGCTTTATTCTGTCTGTCACCAAAATGACGTCATTGCAGTGACAACCGTCGCATTGGCCGCTGGGTTCGGCCTGGCCCCGCCCCCGCACGGATTGGCCGCTCGGCCAGGCCCTTTCCCCCCACACACATTGGCCACTTGGCCAGGCCCCGCCCCCTCACGCATTGGACACTCGGCCTGGCCCCGCCCCCCGCACGCATTTCCCGAACCCACACGGAGCCCAGACTCCCAGGTGACTGCTGCACCCCCGGAAGCCCACACTGGCAAGACAGAGTAGAGAAAAGGCCGAATGTGTGAAACTATGGAAACCGCTTTGCATAGTTACCCGATGTGTACCATGGTTACTAGCTTACCCCGGCTCCCTGCCCATTCAGATCGTTGGTCTCCCGCTGTCAAACACGCTGATGCGTGCTGCACAGCAGGAGACCAACAAGCACAAAATTAACCAACACTGTCGCTTTGCATAGTTACCCGATGTATACCATAGTTACCAGCTTACCGACGTACGCTGGTAGCCATGGTACACAATCCTGTAACTATATGGAAAGCGCTTTGCTTACTTACCCGAATGTGTACCATGGTTACCAGCTTACCCCGGCTCCCGGCACACGTGTGCTGGAGCCGGCGTACGCTGGTAACCATGGTACACAATCAGGTAACTATGGAAAGCGCTTTGCTTAGTTACCCGATTGTTTACCATGGTTACCAGCGTACGACGGCCTGCTAACCTACATACACATTCTAGACTACCCGATACGTTAGAATCGGGCCACCTTCTAGTTCTGTATATAAGAGCCCAGGCCACACTGTATAACGTAACAATCACTTTTACAATACTCACCTAATGGGCCGTCTGATCTGATGGGTGTCGCTGCTCTTTGGGCCGGTGCCTCCTTTCCGGTCTGTCGTCTCCTCTCTGCGGCGGTCGCTGTCCTCCTTCTTCTGAGGCCCTTGTGCATGACACGTTTTATGTCCTGCTCACTAGCCAGTATTGAGGTCCTGCGCAGGCGCACTTCTCTCTGAGCTGCTCAGGGCAGATCAAAGTATTGTGGTGTGCATGCGCGGGTGGTCTTTAACCTTTCCTCGTGCCTGTGCATTCTGGTACTTTGATTTGCCCTCAGCAGAACAGATCAAAGGTGCGCCTGCACAGGACCGCAATGCTAGGCTGTATATATTTTTTACGTTCTGCACAGCGGTCTGGGCTCTTATATACAGTATTCTGGAATGCTGTATATAAGAGCTCAGTGGTGGTGGCCGCAGCTTCTGGTCCCCAAATCTGGTGACAGGTTCCCTTTTATGTCAGTTCATCACCATTCTCAAGATCTCTGCTTGCTGCCGGTGATTTACATTCAGACGCCGGTCACCCATCCTGGGTCTGGTCCTGTTCACACAGCTGCAGCTTGTTGCAGGCAATCCTCCGTGAGCACAATGCAGCAGCACAAACCACCTCTATTCCTATACACTGACACATTGTAACAAACGGCAGCTGTGTGATTCGGCCAGAACCGATTTTTGCTGCAGCTGATTAACCTTTATCGAGAGAGGACTGGACGATTACATTATATATGGAGGACATAAATGTTACCGCCGTGTCCTGATTGTCGTGACCAGTTTACTTTACCTCTCCCTTTTTTATCAGTTTTTTTTTTTTTTACCTTCTGGATGTTTTACTTTTACTAATCAGAAATGACCGCAGAATCGTCCTTTCTTTTCAATTTAGTGTCTGTATAGAACAGGGCCATGAGTGCACTTAGTTGTTCGCTGCATATGAAGATCCGTATAAGAAGTCAATTGTGAGAAATATCTGGTCTCCGCTACATTTTATAGTAGTAGTGGCACAATTTACCATAAACAAGTGTTTTTATTTTTTTTTAAATTATTTAAATAAATAATTTAAATAAAAAAAAAACAAAACACAGCGTGCAGCCCCCCTCACCTTTGATACCCAGTCATGATAAAGCCTGACAGCTGGGGGCTGGTATTCTCAGGCTGGTTAGACCTGTGCTTATTCGGCCACCCCCCAGCCTAACAATAGCCGCAGCCACCCCAAAATTGTTGCATCCATTAGTTGCGACATTCCTGGTGCTTTACCTGGCTCTTCCCGATTGCCCTGGTGCGGTGGCAATCAGGGTAATAAGGGGCAAACTTTACAATAAACAAGTTTTACAAATAATGGGGCATATTTCTTCACCTAAAACAAGTCTATGCAGAATGGAGAGGCAGTGTATTGTAAAGCACCTAGAAATACACACACTTAAGTAGTAATCACACAGACAAAAAAAGTCTCCTGTGATCGCTCGACAGTCAAAACGTAGACACTTTATACAGGAAGGCATGCTGAGACTTGTAGTTGTTGAGCCCGCTGATCGGAGCCCATCTTCATATGCGACCGTCATTATCTCTACCTGTAATCTCCAGTCTCGCCGCTCTGTAAGAATATATTAATCAAATCTATATTTGCTGATTACTTTATATCGCAGGGGGCAGATATCGTCTCCTGCCTGTAATATGAATATATGTATTTATAAGGATTTAGCTGAGATTTTTCATGCCCGTACGGGGTGAATCATTTACCGCATTGGTCCGTATTCAGACTGAATGTTGCCCAGTCCGGCCTATAGGTAGCAGGAGGCTGATGTGGCTGTGTAACTGACCTCTCTTAGTTTTGTAGCCACCGTCGTGTTCCAACAAAACAGTTTTGCAAAAATCTGATTACTAAAGCTACGATAAATGTCTGTTGTAAGTCCTGACCGTCGTCTTCTACTTTCCGAGTTGGACCTCGTGCTGAAGAATAGAATAATCTGTTAATCTATCTGTCTGACAATCACTGGTACTTGTTGGGCAGTTTATCTGTAGCAGCCAGACGTCCTCACATGACTGTTAAGCTCACAGCCGGTCCCATCCTGCACTATTAATAGGATTTTCTTTAAAAAATAAGGTAAGGACACATCATAAAAGGGGCTTTCAGGGTGGAAAATACAATTTGGAAGTCACTTTGTGACCGCAAATGGCAAAATCCTGACTGTGTGTAACATGCACACTGTCAGGATTCCTCTCTGTTATGAGCTTGAGCACACATAATGTTTCAGGTCACATGCTAATTAAATTCTTAATGCTTATATTGAACAAAGCAGGAAAAGTTGCTCTTCAGCACGAGTGTACATGTTACAACTGGTTTCAAGCTGGGAGCAGAGCGACATCCTAACAGTAAGCTTATTGCACACTGTCAGGATTCTTCCCTGTTGTCAGCTTGAGCGCACATACTGTTTTGGTCACATGCTAATTAAATTCTCAATGCTTTTATTGAACAAATCAGGAAAAGTTGCTCGTCAGCATGAGTGTACGCGTAACAACTGTTCAAGCTGGGAGCAGAGCGGCATCCTGACAGTAAGCTTATTGCACACTGTCAGGATTCAGTAATCTGCAGTCACACGGAGTGACTGCAAAAAGTAATTTGATGAGCAGAAATCCCTTTTAAACCTGAGATATATCAGCCATTCACCTGACAGTCTGTGTAATTCCCATAAAAGTTATTTTCTCAGGTTCTGTAAGTGCCGAGAAGCGCAGGTTTTATTGATACTGTGACAATTTGTAATGTTTGGAGGAAAAACTTTCAGACAGAAGTCGGCTCCTCCAGTTATTAATCTAATTTATAAACCAAATAAATTATGAATGTACGTTCATGGAAAAGTATATTTGTCTTTTTTTGTTATAAATTGATATTATTAAAGTGATAATAGGACGTGATGGCGTCATGAAGCCAAAAAAATGCTCTGCAAGGTCAAATGACAGGAAACGTATACCTAACCCGAAAACCAAAAGTACATTAAGCTCATAAAAGGCAGCGCTTGCCGTACATACCTGTACTTTATTAATGCAAAAGCTACACCACAAAAAGAGGAATTACATTTCCCCCCAAAAATTACAGAAAAATTCACAAGTGAAGGGCAGCAGTGTTCACCTGCCCCGGCCACAGAAACAAAGGTAAGGCGGCTTTCACACTACGTTTTTTTTAACATGCGTCATAAACGTTTTTTTGCTGTAAAAGCGGATCCTGCTTTTACAGCAAAAAAACGCATGCAAACGCATGTGTTATTTTGCAGGATCCTGTCACTTTAAGTTTATGGGCGGGCATTGGAGTCATGCGATCGGGAGTGAAGAGAACTGAACGTGATAGACTGGGAGCCGGCATCTGACAGCTGCGGAGGCTCGTAACCAAGGTAAACATCGGGTAACTTGCTTGGATACCCAATATTTACCTTGGTTACGAGCCTCCTCAGCTGCTTGGAGCCGGGCTGCCTGCTCCCTGCACATGTAACCAACGTAAACATTGGGTAACTAAGCGATGCGCTTTGCTTGGTTACCCGATATTTACCTTGGTTACGAGTGTCCGCCGCTCTCAGGCGGGGGAGAGAGGTGGAGAGAGAGACTGATCACGCGAGGCTGGTTTCTGGGCATGCTCAGTAGAGCAAGCAGGATCCTGTCTATCAGCATGCCAGCGTTCACATGCGTTTGCGTGCAGTATAGTCAAGATCCAGCGATTTGCAGTATTTGGACGCAGCTCAAAAACACTACAAGTAGCGTTTTTGAAAAATGTTAAACAACTGCAAGTCGCTGGATCCCCCATATAACGCATGCAAACGCAGGTGAACGCATGTTGACGCGAGTCCATTGCAAATGCATTGAAATGAAAACGCATTTAACGTTTTATTAACGTTTTTGCGTTAAAAAAACGTTCACGACGCATGTTTAAAAAAACGTAGTGTGAAAGCAGCCTAACTCGCAGGACGCAGCAAAACCCCTTAAGATGGAGTCAACAGGTGCAAAACACAGATGGAGCCGCCGCTCACACACTGCACTGCATGGAGGGGGGATTGCTTAGTATTAGTAATACCAATTAGTAATGTAGGCCTTGTAAATTAGGGTCTCCATTTCTGTGGGGTGCACTTATATTGTGTTGGACAGCCCGCCTAGTCGAATAGTATGGGCATTGTCAATAAACTGTAATCCAGACACTGTGCACCTACATGTGTGAACCGCGCCCTATGCAAGCCATATGTGTGCAATATTAATACTAAGCAATCACCCCCTCCATGAATTGATAGTCACAGTGGTTGCAACATCAGTGTTTTGCACCTGTTGCCTCGATCTGTACGTAGGGTTTTGCTGCGTCCTGCGAGTGCATTTGATTCTGTGGCCTGGACAGGTAACACTGTTATTTATACCTGTACTTTTTAGTCTTGGAGTATTTGTGCAGCTTCACTGTCGGTGTCCATGTGAAGGAATCTCCAAACGAATGAAGAAATTCTAAACTGTAATCACTTAATAGTAAAGTCTTGTGATTCCAGCAGCCTCTGCGCTGATTTAAGCAGCCAGACTCTGTCTCTGGACTGTGCGAGGATAAGGCTACTTTCACACTTGCATTCATCGCAATCCGCCGCTATTTTCCATAGACTTGTATTAACGACGCACTGTGACGCTAGTGTCTGCGTTGCATCCGCTGGCCGTCGCTGAGTCGTTATTTTGACTGAGCGCCGGGTGGAAGTAACTCAGCATGTAGCATTTTTGGTGTCAAAACAACGCACCTTGGCGGATTCCGTTGGAATCCGCCAAAGTGTCAATTGTCTATGGTGGTGGATTCCAGTGCAGGATTCCGTCATATTCTACTGAGCATGCCCAGCATCTCCAGCAGAACGTTGTAAATTGTTTAAAATCACTCCTGGTCTCTCTCTGTCGGTCGGTCTCTCTCTCTCTGTCGGTCGGTCTCTCTCTCTCTGTCGGTCGGTCTCTCTCTGTCTGTCGGTCTCTCTCTGTCGGTCTCTCTCTCTCTCTCTGTCGGTCTCTCTCTCTCTGTCGGTCGGTCTCTCTCTCTCTGTCGGTCGGTCTCTCTCTCTCTGTCGGTCGGTCTCTCTCTCTCTGTCGGTCGGTCTCTCTCTCTCTGTCGGTCGGTCTCTCTCGGTCGGTCTCTCTCGGTCGGTCTCCCTCTCTCTGTCGGTCGGTCTCTCTCTGTCGGTCGGTCGGTCTCTCTCTGTCTGTCGGTCGGTCTCTCTCTGTCTGTCGGTCGGTCTCTCTCTGTCTGTCGGTCGGTCTCTCTCTGTCTGTCGGTCGGTCTCTCTCTGTCTGTCGGTCGGTCTCTCTCTGTCTGTCGGTCGGTCTCTCTCTCTCTGTCGGTCGGTCTCTCTCTCTCTGTCGGTCGGTCTCTCTCTCTCTGTCGGTCGGTCTCTCTCGGTCGGTCTCCCTCTCTCTGTCGGTCGGTCTCCCTCTCTCTGTCGGTCGGTCTCTCTCGGTCGGTCTCCCTCTCTCTGTCGGTCGGTCTCTCTCTCTCTGTCGGTCGGTCTCTCTCTCTCTCTGTCGGTCGGTCTCTCTGTCGGTCGGTCTCTCTGTCGGTCGGTCTCTCTGTCGGTCGGTCTCTCTGTCGGTCGGTCTCTCTCTGTCTGTCGGTCGGTCTCTCTCTGTCTGTCGGTCGGTCTCTCTCTGTCTGTCGGTCGGTCTCTCTCTGTCTGTCGGTCGGTCTCTCTCTGTCTGTCGGTCGGTCTCTCTCTGTCTGTCGGTCGGTCTCTGTCTGTCGGTCGGTCTCTGTCTGTCGGTCGGTCTCTCTCTGTCTGTCGGTCGGTCTCTCTCTGTCTGTCGGTCGGTCTCTCTCTGTCTGTCGGTCGGTCTCTCTCTGTCTGTCGGTCGGTCTCTCTCTGTCTGTCGGTCGGTCTCTCTCTGTCGGTCGGTCTCTCTCTCGGTCGGTCGGTCTCTCTGTCGGTCGGTCTCTCTCTCTCTCTCTCTCTGTCGGTCTCTCTCTGTCGGTCGGTCTCTCTCTGTCGGTCGTCTCTCTCTGTCTGTCGGTCGGTCTCTCTCTCTCTGTCGGTCGGTCTCTCTCTCTCTGTCGGTCGGTCTCTCTCTCTCTGTCGGTCGGTCTCTCTCTCTCTCTGTCGGTCGGTCTCTCTCTCTCTCTCTGTCGGTCGGTCTCTCTCTGTCGGTCGGTCTCTCTCTGTCTGTCGGTCGGTCTCTCTCTGTCTGTCGGTCGGTCTCTCTCTGTCTGTCGGTCGGTCTCTCTCTGTCTGTCGGTCGGTCTCTCTCTGTCTGTCGGTCGGTCTCTCTCTGTCTGTCGGTCGGTCTCTCTCTGTCTGTCGGTCGGTCTCTCTCTGTCTGTCGGTCGGTCTCTCTCTGTCTGTCGGTCGGTCTCTCTCTGTCTGTCGGTCGGTCTCTCTCTGTCTGTCGGTCGGTCTCTCTCTGTCTGTCGGTCGGTCTCTCTCTGTCGGTCGGTCGGTCTCTCTCTGTCGGTCGGTCGGTCTCTCTCTGTCGGTCGGTCGGTCTCTCTCTCGGTCGGTCGGTCTCTCTCTCTGTCGGTCGGTCGGTCTCTCTCTCTGTCGGTCGGTCGGTCTCTCTCTCTGTCGGTCGGTCGGTCTCTCTGTCGGTCGGTCTCTCTCTCTCTGTCGGTCGGTCTCTCTCTCTCTGTCGGTCGGTCTCTCTCTCTCTGTCGGTCGGTCTCTCTCTCTCTCTGTCGGTCGGTCTCTCTCTCTCTCTGTCGGTCGGTCTCTCTCTCTCTCTGTCGGTCGGTCTCTCTCTCTCTCTGTCGGTCGGTCTCTCTCTCTCTCTGTCGGTCGGTCTCTCTCTCTCTCTGTCGGTCGGTCTCTCTCTCTCTCTGTCGGTCGGTCTCTCTCTCTCTCTGTCGGTCGGTCTCTCTCTCTCTCTGTCGGTCGGTCTCTCTCTCTCTGTCGGTCGGTCTCTCTCTGTCGGTCGGTCTCTCTCTGTCTGTCGGTCGGTCTCTCTGTCTGTCGGTCGGTCTCTCTCTCTGTCGGTCGGTCTCTCTCTCTGTCGGTCGGTCTCTCTCTCTCTGTCGGTCGGTCTCTCTCTCTCTGTCGGTCGGTCTCTCTCTCTCTGTCGGTCGGTCTCTCTCTGTCGGTCGGTCTCTCTCTGTCGGTCGGTCTCTCTCTGTCGGTCGGTCTCTCTCTCTCTGTCGGTCGGTCTCTCTCTCTGTCGGTCGGTCTCTCTCTCTCTGTCGGTCGGTCTCTCTCTCTCTGTCGGTCGGTCTCTCTCTCTCTGTCGGTCGGTCTCTCTCTCTCTGTCGGTCGGTCTCTCTCTCTCTGTCGGTCGGTCTCTCTCTCTCTGTCGGTCGGTCTCTCTCTCTCTGTCGGTCGGTCTCTCTCTCTCTGTCGGTCGGTCTCTCTCTGTCTGTCGGTCGGTCTCTCTCTCGGTCGGTCGGTCTCTCTCTCGGTCGGTCGGTCTCTCTCTCTCTCGGTCGGTCGGTCTCTCTCTCTCTCGGTCGGTCGGTCTCTCTCTCTCTCGGTCGGTCGGTCTCTCTCTCTCTCGGTCGGTCTCTCTCTCGGTCGGTCGGACTCTCTCTCTCTCGGTCGGTCGGTCTCTCGGTCGGTCGGTCTCTCTCTCGGTCGGTCGGTCGGTCTCTCTCTCGGTCGGTCGGTCTCTCTCTCGGTCGGTCGGTCTCTCTCGGTCGGTCGGTCGGTCGGTCTCTCTCTCGGTCGGTCTCTCTCTCGGTCGGTCGGTCGGTCTCTCTCTCGGTCGGTCGGTCGGTCTCTCTCTCGGTCGGTCGGTCGGTCTCTCTCTCGGTCGGTCGGTCGGTCTCTCTCTCGGTCGGTCGGTCTCTCTCTCTCTCTGTCGGTCGGTCTCTCTCTCTCTCTGTCGGTCGGTCTCTCTCTCTCTCTGTCGGTCGGTCTCTCTCTCTCTCTCTGTCGGTCGGTCTCTCTCTCTCTCTGTCGGTCGGTCTCTCTCTCTCTCTGTCGGTCGGTCTCTCTCTCTCTCTGTCGGTCGGTCTCTCTCTCTGTCGGTTGGTCGGTCTGTTTGTTGGTTTCCCTCTCTGTATCTATCTCTCTCTGCTAGTCGGTCTCTCTCTCTCCCCCTCTCTCATACTCACCGATCACCGGCACGGCGTTCACACTGCTCCAGCGGCTTCTCCTGCTTTTGAAGATGCCGGCTGCTCATTATTCCATTTCGTATTCCCTGCTTCCCCCGCCCACCGGCGCCTATGATTGGTTGCAGTCAGACGCACCCCCACACTGAGTGACAGCTGTCTCACTGCAACCAATCACAGCCACTGGTGGGTGGGTCTATATCGTACAGTACAATAAATAATTAAAAAAAAAAAAAACTGCGTGCGGTCCCCTCCAATTTTGATTCCAGCCAAGATAAAGCCACACAGCTGAAGGCTGGTATTCTCAAGATGGGGAGCCCCATGTTATGGGGAGCCCCCCAGCCTAAAAATATCAGCCAATAGGAACTCCGGCACACTCACTATCACCCTTAGAGACACAGAAAGTCGGAAAACATGAAACTGATGTCAAAATCCTTTTCTTTTTTATTTTCACAAGTGATTGGCGGACTATTGTACAGCACTTTTGACACATTTTTCACTACAAAATGAAACTGATGTCAAAATCCTTTTCTTTTTATTTTGTAGTGAAAAATGTGTCAAAAGTGCTGTACAATAGTCCGCCAATCACTTGTGAAAATAAAAAAGAAAAGGATTTTGACATCAGTTTCATGTTT
Source organism: Anomaloglossus baeobatrachus (assembly GCF_048569485.1). Lineage (NCBI taxonomy): Eukaryota > Metazoa > Chordata > Amphibia > Anura > Aromobatidae > Anomaloglossus > Anomaloglossus baeobatrachus. Next base: position 19,989,444 of record NC_134359.1, read on the forward strand.
TCCGACTTTCTATGTCTCTAAGGGTGATAGTGAGTGTGCCGGAGTTCCTATATTGTCTGACTTATTTTTCTCCTGAGCACCCACAAGAGGTGATGCGAGGTTTTCTCTGCACCATAAAAATATCAGCCAGCAGCCGCCCGGAATTGCTGCATCCATTAGATGTGACAGCCCTGGGACTCTACCCGGCTCATCCCGAATTGCCCTGGTGCGTTGGCAATTGGGGTAATAAGGAGTTAATGGCAGCCCATAGCTGCCACTAAGTCCTAGGTTAATCATGGCAGGCGTCTGAGACACCCCCCATCACTAAACTGTAGTGAAAGTAAATAAACACAAACACCGAAAAATCCTTTATTTGGAATAAAAGACAAAAAAACACCCTCTTTATTAATCCCCAAATACTCCTCCAGGTCCGACGTAATCCACACTAGGTCCCACGCTTTCAGCTCTGCTACATTGGAAGCTGACAAGAGCGGCCGTTGCACAGTGCCTCTCTCTGTGAGCTCCGCGCAGCAACGGAAGTGAGCTGCGCTGTCAGCGGGAACGTCACTGAGGTAGTGCCGGTGTGTGCGGTGATGATGGGTCGGCAGTGCCGGTGTGTGCTGTGACAATGGGGGCGGCAGTGCCAGGTGTGCGGTGATGATGGGGGCGGCAGTGCCGGTGTGTGCTGTGACAATGGGGGCGGCAGTGCCAGGTGTGCGGTGATGATGGGGGCGGCAGTGCCAGTGTGTGCGGTGATGATGGGGGCGGTAGTGCCGGTGTGTGCGGTGATGATGGGTCGGCAGTGCCGGTGTGTGCTGTGACAATGGGGGCGGCAGTGCCAGGTGTGCGGTGATGATGGGGGCGGCAGTGCCGGTGTGTGCTGTGACAATGGGGGCGGCAGTGCCAGGTGTGCGGTGATGATGGGGGCGGCAGTGCCAGTGTGTGCGGTGATGATGGGGGTTGTAGTGCCGGAGTGCGCGGTGATGATGGGGGCGGCAGTGCCGATTTGCGCAGTGATGATGGGGGCGGTAGTGCCGGTGTGTGCGGTGATAATGGGGGCAGTAGTGCCCGTCTGTGCGGTGATGATGGGGGCAGTAGTGCCCGTGTGTGCGGTGATGATGGGGGCGGTAGTGCCGACGTGCGTGGTGATGATGGGGGTGGTAGTGATAATAGGGGCGGTAGTGGCGGTGTTTTCGGTGATGATGGGGCGGTAGTGCCGGTGTGTACGGTGATGATGGGGGCGGCAGTGCCGATTTGTGCAGTGATGATGGTGGCGGTAGTGCCCGTCTGTGCGGTGATGATGGGGGCAGTAGTGCCCGTGTGTGCGGTGATGATGGGGGCGGTAGTGATAATAGGGGCGGTAGTGCCGGTGTGTGCGGTGATAATGGGGCAGTAGTGCCCGTGTGTGCGGTGATGATGGGGGTTCTCACTCGGCTAAAAAAAAAGTAGCGCAACGTGTTATTTCACAGGAATCCGTTGCCTTTATTATCACACTATTTACAACGCATCCGTCACATGCATCACACAACGCAAGTGTGAAACTAGCCTAACACTGGCAAGTATAATGTGGGCACGCAATTTTCTAGTAACAGTGACCCGGCCACAGCCAAGGTATACAAGGAACAGATCCGAATTCTACTGCTGCAAATGATTCATTTATGTGTTGTTATTCTCTCCCCCCCAAAAGAAAATACCCTAATACCCTACAATACTCCCCTAATTTCCATGCTTTGTGCACCTTCTTCTAGCCAACCTCTATTATCAGGAAAGGTGTAGACCGCCGCTTTCTATCATATTGCCATGAGGGAGATATGATATTTTAAAAAATAATGAGGGCGTCCTTCATCATTCCTTCCAGCAGGGTGTAAAATGACTGTCTTAGCGGAGTATGAGAGGGGGAAGGTAAAGGAGCAAATATTTCTATTGTTACTGAATGAATTTTCTGGTTACAGAGACTTTTCTTGGAAACCTACATGAAAATGAAAGCAATGAAGGGACTTTTTGTGCCAGGTCTTATAAAAAAAAAACAAAAAAAAAAAAGCTCACTAAAACTTTGACCAGGTGGAAAAATAAAAAAAAGAACCTGAGGTGACTTGACAAAAATATAATTCCCAATGAGATCACATTCAGAAACTTTGCTATAAAAAAACAAAAAAAAACAAAACAAACAAAACTGGCAAAAGAATGTTATGGTCATGTCACACACAACGACGACGATGTCGCTGCTAAGTCACCATTTTCTGTGACGTAGCAGCGATGTTGCTAGCGATGTTGCTGTGTGTGACATCCAGCAATGACCTGGCCCCTGCTGTGAGGTCGCCGGTTGTTGCTGAATGTCCTGGACCATTTTTTGCTAGTTGCTCTCCCGCTGTAAAGCGCACATCGCTGTGTGTGACAGCGAGAGAGCAACAACTGAATGTGCAGGAAGTAGGAGCCGGCTTCTGCGGACGCTGGTAACCAAGGTAAATATCGGGTAACCAAGCAAAGGCTTGGCTACCCGATATTTACCTTCATTACCAGCATCCGCAGCTTCTTGAAGCCAACTGCCTGCTCCCTGCACACGTAGCCAAGGTACACATCGGGTAACTATAAGCAAAGCGGTTTGCTTATTAACCCGGTGTGTACTCTGGCTAGGAGTGCAGAGAGCCAGCGCTAAGCGGTGTGCGCTGGTAACCAAGGTAAATATCGGGTAACCAAGCGAAGCACTTTGCTTGGTTACCCGATATTTACCTTAGTTACCAAGCGCAGCATCGCTTCCACGTGTCGCTGGTGAGATCTGCCTGTTTGACAGCTTAGTAGCGACCATGTAACGACGCAGCAGCGATCCTGACCAGGTCATATTGTGGTCGGAATCGCTGGTGCGTCGTTTAGTGAGACGGTACCCTTAGAATTAACTCCTACTCTTATCTAAAGTTCAAAAGATAAAGAGAAGTCTTGTGGAAGATCCCCGGAATTTTAGAGAGCAGAAGATACGGCATCAATTACTCAACAAGGATTTGTTTGCACTGAACCTTAGAAATGATAGCACGCCTTAGCTTATGTATACTGTGGAGGAGTGCACCGGCGGTCAATTTTGTACCGTTTTGGAAACAAATTGCCCATATAAGAAACTTCTGTTACCAGTAAACAAGTTCAAAGAAGTCTTGGATGCCTTTATTAAAAAAAATATTACAGGTTTTGGGTACCGCATTCTGTAATGAGACGTTATCCCAGGGATCTGGTCTGATTGCGTATGTGGAGTTGGGAAGGAATTGTTCCCATAATATCGGGCAATTATCTGCCTAGTGGGGGTTTTGTCGTCTCCTGGATCAGCGTGTTCGATTATACTTAGAGCTGGGTGGACTTGTCTGAATTCAACTATAAAGCCATGAAAACTGTCACTTAGGGCTAATGGTGATTGCAAGAAAAGGAAAGTCCATAAAATTTCAGAAGCTCTGTTTATTTTTCCTTCCCAACATAAAATTAATACAGGTTTTTTATTACGTCATATATGCTGTAAAATACTGCAATATAATAAATCCTGAAACAGCCGAGCCAGTAGAAATGTTAAGTTATGGTGAGCAGGATTTCGGCGTAGTCATACAATGCTGGATCTTATCTTTATTTCTTTGTCGCTCCTAATTGGGAGACCCAGACAATTGGGTGTATAGCTACTGCCTCCGGAGGCCACACAAAGTATTACACTAAAAAGTGTAAGGCCCCTCCCCTTCTGGCTATACACCCCCCCGTGGGATCACGGGCTCCTCAGTTTTATGCTTTGTGCGAAGGAGGCCAGACATCCACGCATTGCTCCACTGTTTAGTCAGCAGCAGCTGCTGACTATGTCGGATGGAAGAAAAGAGGGCCCATACTAGGGCCCCCAGCATGCTCCCTTCTCACCCCACTTTCTGTCGGCGGTGTTTGTTAAGGTTGAGGTACCCATTGCGGGTACGGAGGCTGGAGCCCACATGCTGATTCCTTCCCCATCCCCATTAGGGCTCTGGGCGAAGTGGGACTTTACCGGTCTCCGGGCACTGAGACCGTGCTCCATCCACAGCCCTGGAAGATCTGCTGGATACGGAGCGGAGTTTCCTCAGGGTCAGGACCCTGCTTCAGCAAGGTACTCTGTGTCCCCGGGCATACCGCACGCACACTGCAGCATTGCTGGGTGTGTTAGTGCGCCGGGGTATACAGCGCTGCTGCGCTTGTGCCATTCCTCACTACAGCTCTGCTGAGTGAGTAAACTTAGTACGAACGGCCGATCCGGCCGCGGGGGTCAGTGTTTTACTGCGTCGCGGCTGGGATTTGTGGTGCGCCAGGGACTTCCGCGCTAGCCGTGCATATATGACGGCCGCGCTTATTACTACAGTCCCCGGCTTTTGCGGCCTAGTTCGTATCGTTCCCGCCCCCAGACCTGCCAGTCAGGGGGAGGGCGGGACGCTGTGCAGACCATCAGCGCTGAGGGCTGGAGTCTGTTTTACATACTCCAGCCCTCACACTAGGCACAGTAGGACGCAGTTTCCCGCACTTTTGTTTGTGGCACGCCCACGGTCCGCCCCTCTTCACAGGACGCCGGCAGCCATTCCTGTCTGCACGCTGAGCTGCAGAGGGGAGACGGGGAGACCCAGACACGGGATTCTACGACCTCACACCCGCTTTTCAGCGGGCGGTAAGCAGCCCTTAAGGGCTCTCCCCCACTTGTGCCATAGTGTACTTTGTATTTTGGGCTGTTTTGAGCTGTTTGCACTGTACGGTCGCTGGTGATTTTCTGCTATATACCCTCCTAGATTACTCAAGGAGACACAGCACGTCGTCCGCAAAAAGCAAAAGTGCTAAGGCACGGACTTTATATGCTGCTTGTACCGCATGTGGGGCTATTCTACCGGCAGGTACCACTGACCCCCATTGTGTGCAGTGCTCGGCCCCTGTGGCAATTGCTCAGCCGGGGCCTCTGCTAGAAGTGACCCAGTTTGCAGCTTTTGCTGACAGATTGTCTATGACTATGTCTAAAATTCTTGAGACACTGCAGTCTAGACCAGTAACTCAGACCATGGGCACTGTTGATTCATTGCCCCCTGGTCCCCCTCAGCTGCAACACTTCCTAGCTCCGGGGGTGTCACATGCACCCCAGGGTGACGACTCTGACTCGGACGACAGTCCCAGACAACCTAAGCGAGCTCGCTATGAGCGGCCCTCCACTTCATCACACTGGTCAGGGTCCCAACGGGACGACTCTCTGTGTGATGAGGCGGATGTAACTGATCAGGATTCTGATAATGGGGCCGCTCTCAATCTAGATACCCCGGATGGTGACGCCATAGTGAATGATCTTATAGCGTCCATCAATAAGATGTTAGATATTTCTCCGCAAGCTCCTCCTGCAGAGGAGTCAGCTTCACAGCAGGAGAAATTCCATTTCAGGTATCCCAAGCGTAAATTAAGCACTTTTCTGGACCACGCTGACTTTAGAGACGCAATCCAGAAACACCACGCTTATCCTGATAAGCGTTTCTCCAAACGACTTAAAGATACACGCTATCCTTTTCCCCCTGACGTTGTCAAGGGCTGGACACAGTGTCCCAAGGTGGACCCTCCCATATCCAGGCTTGCAGCTAGATCCTTAGTTGCAGTGGAAGATGGGGCGGCACTTAAAGATGCCACTGATAGACAGATGGAGCTCTGGCTGAAATCCATCTATGAAGCTATCGGCGCGTCGTTGGCCCCAGCATTCGCAGCCGTATGGGCACTCCAAGCTATTTCAGCTGGTCTTACACAGATTGACACGGTCACACGTACATCTGATCCGCAGGTGGCACCATTGACCTCTCAAATGGCTGCATTCGCGTCTTACGCGATTAATGCTGTCCTAGACTCTACGAGCCGTACAGCAGTGGCGTCAGCCAACTCCGTGGTTTTACGCAGAGCCCTGTGGTTGAGAGAATGGAAGGCAGATTCTTCTTCCAAGAAGTGTTTAACCAGTTTGCCTTTTTCTCGTGACCGATTGTTTGGTGAGCGTTTGGATGAAATCATTAAACACTCCAAGAGTAAGGATTCATCCTTACCTCAACCCAGACAAAACAAACCCCAACAGAGGAGGGGACAGTCTGGTTTTCGGTCCTTTCGAGGCTCAGGCAGGTCCCAATTCTACTCGTCCAAAAGGACTCAAAAGGATCAGAGAGGCTCAGATTCTTGGCGGACTCAATCACGCCCAAAAAAGACAGCCGGAAGACCCGTTACCAAGACGGCTTCCTCATGACTTTCAGCCTCCTCTCTCCGCATCCTCGGTCGGTGGCAGGCTCTCCCGCTTTGGCGACATTTGGCTGTCACAGGTCAAAGACCGTTGGGTGAGAGACATTCTGTCTCACGGGTACAGGATAGAGTTCAGCTCTCGTCCTCCAACTCGCTTCTTCAGAACTTCTCCACCGCCCGACCGAGCCGATGCTCTGCTGCAAGCGGTGTCCGCTCTAAAGGCGGAAGGAGTGGTCACTTCCGTTCCTCCTCAGGAACAAGGTCACGGTTTTTACTCCAATTTGTTTGTGGTGCCAAAGAAGGACGGGTCGTTCCGTCCCGTCCTGGATCTAAAGCTGCTCAACAAACACGTAAAAACCAGGAGGTTCCGGATGGAATCTCTCCTCTCCGTTATCGCCTCAATGTCTCAAGGAGATTTCCTATCATCAATAGACATCAAGGATGCTTATCTCCACGTGCCAATTGCGCCAGAGCATCAGCGTTTTCTACGCTTCGTTATAGGAAGCGAACACCTGCAGTTCGTAGCTCTACCTTTCGGGCTGGCGACAGCCCCACGGGTCTTCACCAAGGTCATGGCAGCAGTAGTAGCAGTCCTGCACTCTCAGGGTCACTCCGTGATCCCGTATTTGGACGATCTACTTATCAAGGCACCCTCTCAGGAGGCATGCCAACACAGCCTGAACGTGGCACTGAAGACTCTCCAGAGTTTCGGGTGGATTATCAACTTTTCAAAGTCAAATCTAACCCCAACCCAAGCACTGACATATCTTGGCATGGAGTTTCATACTCTCTCAGCGATAGTGAAACTTCCACTGGACAAACAGTGCTCGCTACAGAAAGGGGTCCAATCTCTCCTTCAGGGCCAGTCGCACCCCTTAAGGCGCCTCATGCACTTCCTAGGGAAGATGGTAGCAGCAATAGAAGCAGTCCCTTTCGCGCAGTTTCATCTGCGTCCACTACAATGGGACATTCTCCGCCAATGGGACGGGAAGTCGACGTCCCTCGACAGGGATGTCTCCCTCTCTCAGACAGCCAAAGACTCTCTCCGGTGGTGGCTTCTTCCAACCTCATTGTCAAAAGGAAAGTCGTTCCTACCCCCATCCTTGGCGGTGGTCACGACAGATGCGAGCCTATCAGGGTGGGGAGCAGTGTTTCTCCACCACAGGGCGCAAGGTACGTGGACTCGGAAAGAGTCCACCCTTCAGATCAATGTTCTGGAAATCAGAGCAGTCTATCTTGCCCTACAAGCCTTCCAACAGTGGCTGGAAGGCAAGCAGATCCGAATTCAGTCGGACAACTCCACAGCGGTGGCATACATCAACCACCAAGGGGGAACACGCAGTCGGCAAGCCTTCCAGGAAGTCCGGCGGATTCTGACGTGGGTGGAAGACACGGCATCCACCATATCCGCAGTTCACATACCAGGCGTGGAAAACTGGGAAGCAGACTTTCTCAGTCGCCAGGGCATGGACGCAGGGGAATGGTCCCTTCACCCGGATGTGTTTCAAGAGATCTGTCGCCGCTGGGGGATGCCGGACGTCGACCTGATGGCGTCACGGCACAACAACAAAGTCCCGGTTTTCATGGCACGGTCTCACGATCACCAAGCTCTGGCGGCAGACGCCTTAGTTCAAGATTGGTCGCAGTTCCGGCTACCGTATGTGTTCCCACCTCTGGCATTATTGCCCAGAGTGCTTTGCAAAATCAGGTCCGACTGCCGCCGCGCCATTCTCGTCGCTCCAGACTGGCCAAGGAGGTCGTGGTACCCGGATCTGTGGCACCTCACGGTAGGCCATCCGTGGGCACTACCAGACCGTACAGACTTACTGTCTCAAGGGCCGTTTTTCCATCTGAATTCTACGGCCCTGAACCTGACTGTGTGGCCATTGAGTCCTGGATCCTAGCGGCCTCAGGTTTATCTCATGAAGTGATTGCCACCATGAGACAGGCTAGGAAGCCATCCTCCGCCAAGATCTACCACAGGACGTGGAAGATATTCTTATCTTGGTGCTCTGCTCAGGGAGTTTCTCCCTGGCCATTTGCATTGCCTACTTTTCTTTCCTTCCTGCAGTCTGGGTTGGAAAAAGGTTTGTCGCTTGGCTCCCTTAAAGGTCAAGTCTCCGCGCTATCCGTATTTTTTCAAAAACGCCTAGCGCGACTTCCTCAGGTACGCACGTTCCTGCAAGGGGTTTGTCATATCGTTCCCCCTTACAAGCGGCCGTTGGAGCCCTGGGACCTGAACAAGGTTCTAATTGCTCTCCAGAAGCCGCCTTTCGAGCCTATGAAGGAAGTTTCCCTTTCTCGTCTTTCCCAGAAAGTGGCCTTTCTAGTGGCGGTCACGTCTCTTCGGAGAGTATCCGAGCTGGCGGCGTTATCATGCAGATCTCCATTCCTAGTGTTTCACCAGGACAAGGTAGTTCTGCGTCCAATTCCAGAATTTCTTCCCAAGGTGGTATCTTCTTTTCATCTCAATCAAGATATCACTTTACCGTCTTTGTGTCCGCATCCAGTTCACCAATTTGAAAAGGGTTTGCATTTATTGGATCTGGTGAGGGCTCTCAGGATCTACATTTCCCGCACGGCGCCTCTGCGCCGCTCGGATGCACTCTTTGTCCTTGTCGCTGGTCAGCGTAAAGGGTCGCAAGCTTCCAAATCCACCCTTGCGCGGTGGATCAAGGAACCAATTCTTCACACCTACCGTTCTGCTGGGCTTCCGGTTCTATCAGGACTGAAGGCCCATTCTACCAGAGCCGTGGGTGCGTCCTGGGCATTACGGCACCAGGCTACGGCTCAGCAGGTGTGCCAGGCGGCTACCTGGTCGAGTCTGCACACTTTTACCAAGCATTATCAGGTGCATACCTACGCTTCGGCGGATGCCGGCCTAGGTAGACAAGTCCTTCAGGCGGCGGTGGCTCACCTGTAGGAAAGGGCTGCTTGTCGGCCCTATCACGAGGTATTCTTTTACCCACCCAGGGACTGCTTTTGGACGTCCCAATTGTCTGGGTCTCCCAATTAGGAGCGACAAAGAAGAAGGGAATTTTGTTTACTTACCGTAAATTCCTTTTCTTCTAGCTCCAATTGGGAGACCCAGCACCCGCCCTGTTTTCTTAGGGAGTTTGGTTTTTTCGGGTGCACATGTTGTTCATGTTGAACAGTTCAGTTCTCCGAGGTGGTTTCTCGGGTTGAATTTGTCTTTAAAACAGTTATTGGCTTTCCTCCTTCTTGCTTTTGCACTAAAACTGAGGAGCCCGTGATCCCACGGGGGGGTGTATAGCCAGAAGGGGAGGGGCCTTACACTTTTTAGTGTAATACTTTGTGTGGCCTCCGGAGGCAGTAGCTATACACCCAATTGTCTGGGTCTCCCAATTGGAGCTAGAAGAAAAGGAATTTACGGTAAGTAACAAAATTCCCTTCTTTTTTATTTTTTTTTTAAAAAAAGGATATAAAAAAAATTATACAAACAAAATACAATATCAAAAGATAAAAAAAAGGTATAAAAGTAAATGGGGGTTCCTGTTCTCGCTGTTATAGGTTATGCTTTGGGCTCGTGTATGGTGTAAGCAATTAGGGTGAAGCTTTGGAGAAAAAACAAAACATGGAATTTGCATTTATAATGCAGCATTAAAAAGTGACACATTTCACACTGGATATGATGGTGCAAAACAGCCCCGAGCGTGACAGGTGTGCGGCTATTCTGCTGAACTAGAAAATTATATTTGATAAAACGTACTTTGTCATCAAGTAATAAAATAATGTTTGTATCGAAAGTGAAAACAGCGCAGGGAATGTCCTCTCCCTTATCTGTACAGAATATAAAGAAAACACTAGAGATCTTGTACAGACAGGTTAAATACTCCTGTAGACTGAACGATGTTGTCAGCATTTCTCAGGGAATTATTTGGAAAAACTAAGGATGAGAAAAGTAAGGCCAAAAATGATGAAGAGAAGACGGTGAATAATCCAGGTTTGCTGAGTGATGATGAGAGAAAACAAGCCGAAGAAGCTAAAGAACGGACACGACGACTTTTATCCGATGTTCTGAAGAAAAAGGAAAGTCTTCTGCTGGAAGATCTCAAGGTGTTTGGTGACTTGCAGTTAGAGAAGCATTACCCATTAATAACCACAGATCTGGTCGTAGAGCTGAGCCGGGAACTAGAGAAGGTGACTTTTGCAAAGAATAAGAATCCTAGCCACGATTTGTCAACTATTGCGTATGTGTACCCCGGCTCTGAAGATAGAACCATCTATCTATGTCCACTATTTTGGAAAAAGGATCCAGAATCTAAATCCCAAGAAGACACAATCATCCATGAGGTTTCCCACTTTCTTGGGTATAAGCATACAGTCCAGGAGAACAGTGACCGAGTGCAGACGTCACCACAGTCTATGTTGTGTCCTCAGACCGCTTACTCGGTGGCTTCAGCCCTGACGTTCGACATGGATCATCCTGGATCTTACACGGACGGCTCCTACTCCTGCTGTGGTGAGACCTCCCGGGACACCGCGTGCGAGAAATCCAGGGTTTCTAACTACGTCAGGTAGGTGGCGTATATTTACAAATGCATCTCAATAAATTAGAATATTATCAAAAAGTTAAGTTATTTCAGTAATTCAATACAAAAAGTGAAACACATATATTATATAGAGACATTACACACAGAGGGATCTATTCCTATATATTATATAGAGTCATTACACACAGAGGGATCTATTCCTATATATTATATAGAGTCATTACACACAGAGGGATCTATTCCTATATATTATATAGAGTCATTACACACAGAGGGATCTATTCCTATATATTATATAGAGTCATGACACACAGAGGGATCTATTCCTATATATTATATAGAGTCATGACACACCGAGGGATCTATTCCTATATATTATATAGAGTCATGACACACAGAGGGATCTATTCCTATATATTATATAGAGTCATGACACACAGAGGGATCTATTCCTATATATACACTAGCTGTACTCCCCGTCTTCGCCCGGGTTAATAACTGCTGTTAACAAAATAGAATGTATTAACAAAAATGTATTCTGCACACAAAAACCACAAAACAAATAGATAGAAATGTAATTATTAAAAGGCAAAAACTAAGCTAATAGAAGCATTTCACAACATATATTTCAACACCACAGATATTCCACACAGATTTAACATCCTATGACCTCACACATACTGAGAATGTCCTTTGTTGCCTATATTAACCAATCAGAGCTCAGATTAATTAACTAGCAAAATAGAAGCTAAGCTGTGATTGGTTGCTATTGGCAGCCTGATAAATCTCCAGGCAACAGAAAGCCCTCCCCCTGACAGTATATATTAGCTCACACATACAACTCTATGGTCGATGCGTGTCTGGCCCGACCAAAACCCTGCAGAGGTGACAGAAAGGAAAGCGAGTGCTGAGCTGTGCGTGATAGAGCAATAGGTCAGAATTACTTCCTGGAAACAATGGAGGACAAAGGAGTTTTAAAGGTGAAAAAAGTTAAAAGGTAATTTTTATTAAGACAATATATTAAAAAAAGAAATTTTTACATTTCCATATGACACAACAATGTAGTTATAAATAGAAAAATGGAACCAGTACAAAGAGGTAGTACAGTGGGTGAGCAGGAAAAAAGTGACCTAAAAATGCGCCCAATATCAGGTGACCTAAGAATAATCGCCGAATAGACGGCTACCAAAGAAGGATCAGAAGTAATACCTTGGGCGCCTGGAGCACAAAGCCTGCGGATGGGAGCGATAGGTAGGCAAGCGGTAGTAACCGAAGATACGCCCTGTACCTAGAAGCCTGGAAGTATTCGCAGGGTGAGCGGCTAACAATAGGTCAGCGGTAATACCTGGGGCGCCGGTGCACACAGCCTACAGATGGAAGTGCTCCGCGAGGAGGACCCGACGTACGTTTCGCAAAGGATTATGGTCGCTTATTCATATGGAAATGTAAACATTTCTTTTTTTAATATATTGTCTTAATAAAAATTACCTTTTAACTTTTTTCACCTTTAAAACTCCTTTGTCCTCCATTGTTTCCATGATTATTGGAGTGGTATGGGTTCAACACCTTTCATTGTATTGTGTTTGACCCTGTTTTGCTACTTAATGTGCCGCAGGTTTCTTTGCTTGATACAGAATTACATCCTGTATTATACTCCAGAGCTGCACTCACTATTCTGCTGGTGCAGTCACTGTGTACATACGTGCTGAGGGTGGTATATGTGTTCAAGCACGTGATAGTGTGTGGCGCATTTTGTGTGTGTATTCATATCCCCGAGTGTGGTGAGTATCCCATGTTGGGGCCCCACCTTAGCAACTGTATGGTATATACTCTTTGGCGCCATCGCTGCCCGGGATAGTAACTGTCTCTCTGTTTCTCTCCCATTCTCTGTCTGTCTCCCCCTCTGTATATATCTCTCTGTCTCTCTCTATCTCTTTGTCTGTCTGTCTGTCTGTCTCTTTCTCTGTCTATCTCTTTCTCCGTATGTCTAAATCCTAGATTAATCATGTCAGGCGTCTCCCCGAGAAACCTTCCATGATTATTCTGTAAGTGACAGTAAATAAACACACACACCCGAAAAAATCCTTTATTAGAAATAAAAAACACAAACATATACCCTGCTTCACCACTTTAATAAGCCCGAAAAAGCCCTCCATGTCCGGCGTAATCCAGGATGCTCCAGCGTCGCTTCCAGCTCTGCTGAATGGAGGTGACCGGAGCTGCAGAAGACACCGCCGCTCCTGTCACCTCCACGCAGCAAATGAAGACAGCCGCGCGATCAGCTGAGCTGTCACTGAGGTTACCCGCGGCCACCGCTGGATCCAGGGCGCCACATTTGCACACATTGCACTCCCCCCTCTGCTAGAATGAGGGACTTTGAAGACAAAAGTGGGTTGCATGCCCTTTGCCACGGACTTTGCCCAAAACAAAATGGGCTTTGCCCCTAAAGGACTATGATCCTGTTGTGAAGACAAGGCTGTAGTGCTAAAAAGGACTGTGCCTCTGTTCCAAGTGTTTACAGAAGTATAAGAGCCTGTGTCTCCATTATATGGATGTGGATTTCAAGGACTGTGCCCTCACCTGATGGGAGATCTATGGACTGTACCCTTGCAGTGCTTATTCTCTACTGGATCTTGTCATCTTGATTCTGGTTCTGTGTCTTCAAAGGAGATGTCATATTAATTCTGTGTACAGGAGAAGAAAAGAAAATAAATGTCATGCTGGTTGATGTTATGTGGTGTGTGTGCTGTGGTGTATTGTTTGGTGTCTCACAGGTTTTCCAGATGGTCAAGGATGACCATCGTTAAGGGAGGGAGAAATGTAAGGAGATGGACATACTGCTCACGTTCTCCATTGGAGATATCAGTGCTGTTGTTGCAAAGGGTAAAGGGTATTGGGTTATGCTTTATTGTAATGATGAGAATTTTAACATGTTGTTAATGCAGAGTTGTGATGCCAAATGATAGCGCAAGATGAGTTTGTGTTGGGACTAGCCCATAGTGGGAGGGGCTAGTGGAAAGGGACAGTGACTGTTTCCTGTTGAAAGTCAGATAGGGCCCAGTGTGTAACAGAGAAAGACCTAAGGTCATAATTATTGAGCAGAGTCACATGATATGGATGTCCCTAGAGTGAGAAGAGACTGAAGCAGAGGATAGCATAATTCTAAATAATGAGGAACAGAGAGAATTAATTAACTGACTTACATACTGAGTGATCTAATGGTGCTTTCACACATCCGGTTTTTGCTGTTAAACGGATCCGTCTTTTTTCTTCTTCCTCCATTCTGGCCAAAGGTAATTGCTGTGGTGGAAGGAGAGAGAGAGAGAGAAAGTTAGTTGTGACCAGAAGTGATTTTACACAAGTTCTGGGCATGCAAAATTCCCAGAACAAAAAAACGGATCTGTCCGCCGATTCCGTCTTTCCGGATGACGACGGATCTGGGGCCCATGGGCTTCCATTGTAAAAAAAAGACGGATGGCACCGGATCCGTTGTCACCCGTTTTTTTTGCTGGTCATTAAAAACGTTGCTTGGGACGTTCCATTCGGCGACCGCACAGACAAATTTCGCCGGATCTGTTTTATCCGTCATTCGCCGGATTGTGCCTGACAACGAAAACCGGATGTGTAAAAGCAGCCTAAGGGAGTACTATTTAATGGACTAGACTAAGGCCCGCTTTACATGCTACGACATCGCTAGCAATTGCTGGCGATGTCGAGCGTGATAGCACCCGCCCCCGTCGTTGTAACAATATGTGGTGATCGCTGCCGTAGCAAACATCGCTACGGCAGCATCACACGCACATACCTGCTCTGCGACGTCGCTGTGACCACCAAACAATCCCTCCTTCAAGGGGGAGGTGCATTCGGCGTCACCGCGACGTCACTTAGCAGCAGCCCAATAGCAGAGGAGGGGCGGAGATAAGCGGGACGAACATCCCGCCCACCTCCTTCCTTCCTCATTGCCGGCGGCCGCAGGTAAGGTGAGGTTCCTGCGGTGTCACACGTAGCGATGTGTGCTGCCGCAGAAACGAGGAACAACATCGTTACTGCAGCAGCAACGATAATTGGGAATAGGGGGGCATGTCACCGATTAGTGATTTTGAACGTTTTTGCAACAATTCAAAATCGCTAATAGGTGTCACACGCAACGACATCGCTAAAGCGGCCGGATGTGCGTCACAAAATCCGTGATCCCAACGAGATCGCTTTAGCAATCTCGTAGCGTGTAAAGCCACCTTAAGTGACTGAGTTAAACAGTCCTGGTACAGGACAGAGCAAAATGTGAAACAAACTGAGTGCCTGAGTGCCTCGGGCGGGAGTTCCCTAGGCATCCACTCGCTGCAATTTGGGTTTGGCCTTATTGGCACAATCCCCTTTAAGAAGGAATGGGCGCAGTGACATGTGAGGAAGGAAATCACTTTTACGCACTGTATTTGTGGTGTTGGGCTGTGTTGTGGAGAAACAAGTGGGACTAATGAAAGTTGGAGACAGTGAAGTAAGGGTATGTGCGCACGCTGCGTTCTGTCAAGTGCAGAAAAAAATGCACCCTCTGGCAGACTGGACAACTGTAAACACTGCGTTTGATAAAAAAAAAGCATCCAAAACGCATGCATTTTGGATGCATTTTGCATGCGCTGTGCAGGAGCGTAACTACCGCGGTCGCCATTGCGACCAGGCCCGAGAGGTTAGCGGCCCGGCGGCCACCTGGCAGATCAGCAGCCAGCTCTTGTCAGTGAGAGAGGAGCTGCGCTGATCTGTCACAGACCACGCGGCCGCTATATGACCCACTGCCGCAGCCGCTGAAACCGGCCCCCCTCCCCCCCCGCGCCTGGTGTCAGCGGCGGCACCGGGGCCCCCTCCCCCGTCACCGTGCACAGTAATGTTGAAGCACATAGCGCAGGACTGGAGGAGGACGACCGGAGCACCAGGAGAACAAGGCGAGGGGAGGACGAGCAGCGGTGGAAGAGGAGAGCGGTGAGGACAGAGCAGCGGCTGGGGAATGAGGAGAGAGGTGAGGACAGCAGCAGTGGAATGAGGAGACGTGAAGACAGAGCAGCAGTGGAAGGAAGAGAGAGGGTGATTACTTGTTGTTGGTTTTTTTTATATATAAATTTGTGAATACACGGTGGCCAGAGGCCTGGGGAGGCTGCATTATACATGGAGGCATGGGGAGACTGGCTGCATTAGTATACATGGAGGCCTGGAGAGGCTGGTTGCTATATTATACATGGAGGCCTGGAGAGGCTGGCTGCTATATTATACATGGAGGCCTGGAGAGGCTGGCTGCTATATTATACATGGAGGCCTGGAGAGGCTGGCTGCATTATTATACATGGAGGACTGGAGAGGCTAGCTGCTATATTATACATGGAGGCCTGGAGAGGCTGGGTGCATTATTATACATGGAGGCCTGGAAAGGCTGGCTGCATTATTATACATGGAGGCCGGCTGCATTATTATACATGGAGGACTGGGGAGCCTGGCTGCTATATTATACATGGAGGCTTCGAGAGGCTGGCGGCTATATTATACATGGAGGCTTGGAGAGGCGGGCTGCTATATTATACATGGAGGCCAGGGGAGGCTGGCTGCTATATTATACATGGAGGACTGGAGAGGCTGGCTGCTATATTATACATAGAGGCCTGGAGAGGCTGGCTGCTATATTATACATGGAGGCCTGGAGAGGTCGGCTGCATTATTATACATGGAGGCCTGGAGAGGCTGGCTGCATTATTATACATGGAGGCCTGGAGAGGCTGGCTGCTATATTATACATGGAGGACTGGGGAAGCTGGCTGCATTATTATACATGGAGGACTGGAGAGGCTGGCTGCCATATTATACATGGGGTCTTGGAGAGGCTGGCAGCTATATTATACATGGAGGCTTGGAGAGGCGGGCTGCTATATTATACATGGAGGCCTGGAGAGGCGGGCTGCTATATTATACATGGAGGCCTGGAGAGGCTGGCTGCTTTATTATACATGGAGGACTGGGGAGGCTGGCTGCATTATTATACATGGAGGACTGGGGAGGCCGGTTGCATTATTATATATGGAGGCCTGGAGAGGCTGGCTGCATTATTATACATGGAGGCCTGGAGAGGCTGGCTGCATTATTATACATGGAGGCCTGGAGAGGCTGGCTGCTATATTATACATGGAGGCCTGGAGAGGCTGGCTGCTATATTATACATGGAGGCCTGGGGAGGCTGGCTGTATTACTATACATGGAGGCCGGCTGCATTATTATACATGGAAGTCTGGAGAGGCCGGCTGCTATATTAAACTTGGAGGCCTGGAGAGGCCGGCTGCTATATTATACATGGAGGCCTGGGGAGGCTGGCTGTATTACTATACATGGAGGCCTGGGGAGGCTGGCTGCTTTACTATACATGGAGGACTGGGGAGGCTGGCTGCATTATTATACATGGAGGCCTGGAGAGGCTGGCTGCTTTACTATACATGGAGGCCTGGAGAGGCTGGCTGCTATATTATACATGGAGGCTTGGAGAGGATGGCTGCTATATTATACATGGAGGCTTGGGGAGGCTGGCTGCATTATTATACATGGAAGTCTAGAAAGGCTGGCTGCTATATTATACATGGAGGCCTGGGGAGGCTGGCTGCTATATTATACATGGAGGCCGGCTGCATTATTATACATGGAGGCCTGGGGAGGCGGACTGCTATATTATACATGGAGGCCTGTGGAGGCTGGCTGCATTACTATACATGGAGGACTGGGGAGGCTGGCTGCATTATTATACATGGAGGCCTGGGGAGGCTGGATGCATTATTATACATGGAAGCCTGGAGAGGCTGGCTGCTATATTATACATGGAGGCCTGGAGAGGTTGGCTGCAGTATTATACATGGAGGCCTGGAGTGGTTGGCTGCATTATTATACATGGAGGCCTGGGGAGGCCGGCTGCATTATTATACATGGAGGACTGGGGAGGCTGGCTGCTCTATTATACATGGAGGCCTGGAGAGGCTGGCTGCTCTATTATACATGGAGGCCTGGAGAGGTTGGCTGCATTATTATACATGGAGGCCTGGGGAGGCTGGCTGCATTATTATACATGGAGGCCTGGAGAGGCTGGCTGCTATATTATACATGGAGGCCTAGAGAGGCTGGCTGCTATATTATACATGGAGGCCTGGGGAGGCTGGCTGTATTACTATACATGGAGGCCGGCTGCATTATTATACATGGAAGTCTGGAGAGGCCGGCTGCTATATTATACATGGAGGCCTGGAGAGGCCGGCTGCTATATTATACATGGAGGCCTGGGGAGGCTGGCTGTATTATGTATAGCCCCACAAGTGTTGTGTCGGTGCATTACCTTCAGGGACTCCACGTGGATGGAACAGTCTGGTCACAGGTAGGGAACCTTCTTCTAGGATTGTCGTGACGCCACTCTCAGAATTGCGGTCAGTGGAGACCGCCACTGCAGGTTAGGGATGCCTGGGGCTGATGGTGGGTGCAGTCAGTTGTAATAGCCTCCTGAGAGTGAGGCATTCCCCAGGGCCCCGTGTAGGTGTGTGGAACTACAAGTCGCAGAATGACTCACACGCACAAGCAGAATGTCTTTCAGGGGTTTTACTCACTGTTGGTGGCAGGGTGAGTAACCCGGGCGTAGCTGGGATGAACCAGGCTGGAACCAGGTGTCCTTCAGGCTGACTGATGAGGGTGGCTACCGACTCGCCTTCCTTAGCCCTTTGCGTTTTGGGGTAACCCCTGCTTGAAGCCCTGCTGGGGTCGCCCAGGGAAGTTGCTGGTGCCTCTCTCCCCTTCCTTTTGGCCCGTTTGCTTGTAGCCTGGACCAGGTCACTCCGGCTGCTTGCCTCCTGTGAGCTATGGGCCCTCACTTTGCTACGTGGCTGCGGACTCTGTGGTGTTGTCTTGGGGGTGTAAAGTGCCCCCTCATGCAGGTTTGGCAAAGGACAGGTGGATCTATCCCTGCACTGGGACCTGTTACCCGTTTGGGCCTGGTTCTCCCTGACAGTCTCCTTACTCTCCACTCCGTTGCTCTCTCTTTAGTCGTGGGTGGATTTCGGGCAGCACTCCCAGGTGACCGTTCTCCCCCGTCGGTAGTCACTGCGCGTACGTTGTCAGAATTGTGTAGAGCTACAGGGTCTGCTTCTGCTCTCCCTGAACTTCACCACTCAACTCCTCGGCTCACTGTTCCCTCCTCTCCTGTTCTTGCCTACGTCACCTAGCAACCAGGCTCTCTACCACACCCCTTGAGTGGAGATGGAGGCTTCGCCCCCTCCTGGGGTCCCCAGGGGTCCTCCCAAAGGTACATGTGTGAGACCTGATCACTATGCGCCTGTGTAGTCACACCTCGGTCAGCCTTCGGGATTACCTGTTTTGTACTGTCCCCAGCATGGGTGCAGTACTCAATGGTGCCTGACCAGGTCAGGGGCGCCACATATTACTATACATGGAGGCCTGGGGAGGCTGGCTGCTTTACTATACATGGAGGACTGGGGAGGCTGGCTGCATTATTATACATGGAGGCCTGGAGAGGCTGGCTGCTTTACTATACATGGAGGACTGGGGAGGCTGGCTGCTATATTATACATGGAGGCCTGGAGAGGTTGGCTGCATTATTATACATGGAGGCCTGGGGAGGCCGGCTGCATTATTATACATGGAGGCCTGGGGAGGCTGGATGCATTATTATACATGGAAGCCTGGAGAGGCTGGCTGCTATATTATACTTGGAGGCCTGGAGAGGTTGGCTGCAGTATTATACATGGAGGCCTGGAGAAGTTGGCTGCATTATTATACATGGAGGACTGGGGAGGCCAGTTGCATTATTATATATGGAAGCCTGGGGAGGCTGACTGCATTATTATATATGGAGGCCTGGGGGGCTGCATAATAAACATGAAGGACACCTTATACATGGACTATAGGGGTGTTTCATACATAGAGGTCTATGGGACTGCATTATACTGGAGGTCTATGGGGCTGCATAATACAAAATGAAAGACACCTTTTACATGGAGTATAGGGGTACATTATACATGGAGGAGTATAGGGCTGCATAATACAATATGAAGTTTTATGGGGTTGCGTTATAATACATATAGGACTATGGGGCTACATTATAATATATGGAGGACTATGAAGGCTGCTTTATACATGGACTATGGGGGTGCATTATAAAACATGGAGGACCATGGAGTGCAGTATTATATATTGAGTACTATGGGGTGAATTATAATACATGGAGAACTATGGGAAATGCATTATAATACATGGAGGACAATGGTGGTGCATTCTAATATATGAAGGGTTATGTGGCACCCTTTATACTATATGGAAGGCCATGTGGGGGCCATTATAGTATTTGGAGAACTCTATACAAGGGGGGACAAAGATACAAGCATGGGAGGGGAACGTTTTGTGCTGAGGGAAAAAGGCTCTTTCCCTCAGCACCCAGCTTTCCCATGCTCTGATATACATCTTCTCTCAGCACCCAGCTTTCCCATGCTCTGATATACATCTTCTCTCAGCACCCAGCTTTCCCATGCTCGGATATACATCTTCTCTCAGCACCCAGCTTTCCCATGCTCTGATATACATCTTCTCTCAGCACCCAGCTTTCCCATGCTCTGATATACATCTTCTCTCAGCACCCAGCTTTCCCATGCTCTGATATACATCTTCCCTCAGCACCCAGCTTTCCCATGCTCTGATATACATCTTCTCTCAGCACCCAGCTTTCTCATGCTCTGATATACATCTTCTCTCAGCACCCAGCTTTCCCATGCTCTGATATACATCTTCTCTCAGCACCCAGCTTTCTCATGCTCTGATATACATCTTCCCTCAGCACCCAGCTTTCTCATGCACTGATATACATCTTCTCTCAGAACCCAGCTATCTCATGCTCTGATATACATCTTCCCTCAGCACCCAGCTTTCTCATGCTCTGATATACATCTTCTCTCAGCACCCAGCTTTCTCATGCTCTGATATACATCTTCCCTCAGCACCCAGCTTTCTCATGCTCTGATATACATCTTCTCTCAGCACCCAGCTTTCTCATGCTCTGATATACATCTTCTCTCAGCACCCAGCTTTCTCATGCTCTGATATACATCTTCTCTCAGCACCCAGCTTTCTCATGCTCTGATATACATCTTCTCTCAGCACCCAGCTTTCCCATGCTCTGATATACATCTTCCCTCAGCACCCAGCTTTCCCATGCTCTGATATACATCTTCTCTCAGCACCCAGCTTTCCCATGCTCTGATATACATCTTCTCTCAGCACCCAGCTTTCCCATGCTCTGATATACATCTTCTCTCAGCACCCAGCTTTCTCATGCTCTGATATGGGAAAGCTGGGTGCCGAGGACAAGATAAATATCAGAACTTAGGAAAGCTGGATGCTGATAGAGGGATTTCAGATCATGGGAAACCTGGGTGGTGGGGATAAGAGCCAAGTGTCAGCGTCATTATCCTGTACCGCGAGTGTCAGTGTCATTATCCCCTACCCTTAAGTGTTGGTGTATGTGGAGGGGGTGCAGGTCTGCACTTTGCACCGGGGCCCATCCAACTCTAGTTACGCCACTGGCGTTTTGCATGTGTTTTCAATGCATTTTTGACAGTGCGGTCCCACGGCAATTCAGCTCTGCTGCATTCCAGCTGACAGCAGACTCCGACAGAGCCGCGCGATGAGAATGAACTTGGATTAACTTCACCTGACTTCATTATCATCCCGCGGCTTTGTGTGTCGCGGCCTGATTTGCGATTACAGGTGAAGGACTGACCGGTGACCGCAAATCCCCTGAGTGACTGCAGTAAGCCACGCGATCAGGGATGCCGTCTCTCAGGTTACCCGCGGCCTCAGCTGAAGTCCTCCACCTGAGAGCTGTGGCCGCGGGTAACATGAGAGACGCCATCTCTGATAGTGCAATTCACTTCACTTGCTGCGTGGAGCTCACAGGAGCGGTCGTGGTCTGTGGCCGCTGTCAGCTTCCGATGTAGCAGAGCTGAAAGCGTCGTGGGACCTCATGTGGATTACGTCGGACATGGAGGGGTATTTGGGGATTTTAATAAAGTGGTGAAAGAGGGTGCTTTTTTTGTCTTTTATTCCAAATAAAGGATTTTTTGGGTGATTGTGTTTATTTTCTTTAACTTATAGGTTAATCATGGGGGAGGTGTCTCATAGACGCTTGCCATGATTAACCTAGGACTTAGTGGCAGCTATGGGCTGCCATTAACTCCTTATTACCCCGATTGCCACCGTACCAGGGCATTTCGGGAAGAGCCGGGTAGAGTCCCGGGACTGTCGCATCTAATGGATGCGGCAATTCCGGGCGGCTGCTGGCTATTTTTAGGCTGGGGGCTTTCCGTAACGTGGGGCTCCCCATCCTGAGAATGCCAGCCCCCAGCTGTGTGACTTTATCTTGGCTGAGTATCATTTGGGGGGGGGGAACCACACGTCGTTTTTTTTTTTAAATTATTTATTTTACTGCACAATATAGACACGCCCACTGGCGGCTGTGATTGGTTGCAGTGAGACAGCTGTCATTCAGCATGGGGGCTCGTCTGAATGCAACCAATCATAGGCGCCGGTGGGCGGGGCTAAGCAGGGAATACGAGATGGAATAATGAGCGGCTGGCATTTTCAAAGCAGTAGAAGCCGCCGGAGCTTTGTGACAGCCGTGCAGCACTGCGCCGGTGATTGGTGAGTATGAAAGAGGGAGAGAACGACCGACAGACACACAGAGAAGAGAGTACGACCGACCGACAGAGAGACCAAAAAACCTGCGTTTTGGCTGTCTAAAAAGCATGCAGACCGCAACAAAATTGCAGTGCAAGCGCACAGCTAAACATTTTGCTTGCGTTTTGACACACCATTCATTTCAATGAGTGCAAAATGCAACCAAAACGCACAAAAGAAGTGACATGCTGCTTTTTTAAACGCATCGATTTTGTCAAATATTTGGCATCCAAAACGCTGCGTTTTAAAAAGCAGCGTGCGCATGGAATTTGCCGACTTCTCATAGAATTTGCTGGGGAAGCACAACGCATGCATTTTGACAATGACACGCGGCAGTTTTAAATGCAGCCAAAACGCAGGAAAAAACGCAACGTGCGGACATAGCCTAAAGGTGGTGAAGAAAATATGCATAACGATGCTCTGTGATACTGAAACGTATGAGAAGATGGGTTCCTGCTATCTAGTATACACTGTTGTTATCAAATCACTGTTAAGTAAAACTACATTTTTAAAGAACTTGTTGCCTCCCTTGATTAACTGGATAACATCTGATCCTGGCCATCCAAAGTCATCGGCATCCTGTGGCCTGCAATAGTATACCTCCAGAACAGCAACAGTGCAAACACCCAACTAGGAATTCCTCTTTCTTGTAGCATGTCGGTGTGTAGAAGTCACAGACCTCACCCACATCTACCGCCCTGTGCCACGCTAAAGCCATGTGCCATTTTGCTAAATTTACAAACACTTTAATTTTTTTTTTTTAGAAAAATATTACATAAATGCAAAAACTTGCTGTTTTTGGCCAAACGTCTTTGTGGCAAATTTTCCCCTTTGTGTTTCCATGAGTGACTCTGTGAATAAACAGTTCCATAGCTGATCGAATTAGCTGCTGTGATCTAGCTACTTCCTAGATTCAGAATCAAAGGAATGAGGTTTTAAGAATAACCAGCAATACCAAGAAAAGGCCAGTTTTCAGGACCGTAAATTTTGATTTTTTTAACCTTACATCTAACTAATTTGATACTTTATTGTTTTTATTTTATTTATCAGGTTGGTGAAGTTGATGCACAAAGTGGAACGTCTGTGGAAACAAATACGGCCGATGCAGAGACCTCCTGCAGGAGATGGGACCGCTGCTACTCGTGACCATACAGGTCCCCCTGGTGAAGAGTTGGGGTCCGATACTTGTAGTGTAAAGACGGACTTTTCTTTTGAAGGTTTTGATATGTCTGATGATGAGATGGATGCGTCTGAGGAGCAGACAGATATTGTTATGCAGATGGTAAAGAGATGGATCACTTTGGTGAAAAGTCAGGGAGATCTGTGGAAGACACAAACCAACTTGTTAGAAAAGCAGAAAGATCTGAGGATACAAATTAATCTGTTGAAGGAGAGAAATCTTTTGAAGGCGCAAACCAATCTGTTGAATAAGCGAACCAAGCTGTTGGAGGAGCAAACCAAGCTGTTGGAGGCACGGGATAATGTTTTGAAGGCAAAGGCCAATCTGGTGAAAGCACTGGACGATATGTTGGAGTCAAGAGTCAATATTTGGGAAACTCAAACCGAAATGTTGGTGACACAGTTCAGTATGGAGGTGATAAAGGCTGATGTGGTGAAGATCCTGAGCGACATGTTGGAGACATTGGCTGATGTGTTGCATAGACAGTATATGTTGAAATGTAGGTTGTTATTGTATAGACACTGGCCCATTTTTTGGATCAAGTATTGGTTCAGGGAATTCAAATAGAGGCTCAACATGAAGAACAAAAATGTACTAGAATCTCAGAGACTTGAAAAATATAGTAAATTTAAAGTATTAATTACACTGGTTGTTCCATAAAAAAAAGGTTGAAACAATATCATGATTGTATCACTGCATACACTGTACATTGCTGACTTCATAATCACAGATCAATCCAGGAATAGGACAATCCATGACTGTTATGACCATTTACACATTGTAATTCTTAATACAATCCACTTAGCGTTTGCAGCCTGGAAACCACCAATAAGTTGCCTTCAGTTGACTTCATTCTCATCTCAGTTATGAACCTACATCTTGATGTTTAACAGTAAATAAATTACAAATAAATTAAAATTCTTCTCAGATTCTGTATTTTTCTTCATAAATTAAAATATTAACCAAGAAGAGGATGATCTGTGCTCCAGATTTTGGATGAATTTAGAAAGCATGATATTTATTTAAAAACCTCTGGTCCAGGCAGATTTTCTAACTGATTCATGTGTGATGTGAGTGATCAATGATGTATGAGCCATTACATATGTCAAAGGTCTAAATATGACTATAAGGGTATGTGCGCACCTAACCATTCTTTGTGGCATCAAAAACGCTGCGTTTCTGGCCGCTAAAAAAGCACAAAAACGCATAACGCATAAAAAAACGCATGCTTCTCTAGTGATGTATATGCCCTCAATGTCTCCTGTGATGTCTATGCCCCCAGCCATGTCTATGCTCCCCATTGATGTATATTCCTCTCAGCCTTCACCAGTGATGTACAGTACAGACCAAACGTTTGGACACACCTTCTAATTCAAAGAGTTTTCGTTATTTTCATGACTCTGAAAATTGTACATTGACATTGAAGGCATCAAAACTATGAATTAACACATGTGGAATGAAATACTTAACAAAAAAGTGTGAAACAACTGATAATATGTCTTATATTCTAGGCTCTTCAAAGTAGTCACCTTTTGCTTTGATTACTGCTTTGCACACTCTTGGCATTCTCTTGATGAGCTTCAGGAGGTGGTCACCGGAAATGGTTTTCACTTCACAGGTGCGCCCTGTCAGGTTTAATAAGTGGGTTTCTTGCATTATAAATGGGGTTGGGACCATCAGTTGTGTTGTGCAGACGTCTGGTGGATACACAGCTGATAGTCCTACTGAATAGACTTTTAGAATTTGTATTATGGCAAGAAAAGAGCAGCTAAGTAAAGAAAAATGAGTGGCCATCATTACTTTAAGAAATGAAGGTCATTCAGTCCGAAAAATTGGGAAAACTTTGAAAGTGTCCCCAAGTCCAGAGGGAAAAACCATCAAAAGCTACAAAGAAATCACTACAAAGCAGTAATCAAAGCAAAAGGTGGCTACTTTGAAGAACCTAGAATATAAGACATATTTTCAGTTGTTTCACATTTTTTTGTTAATTATTTCATTCCACATGTGTTAATTCATAGTTTTGATGCCTTCAAAATGAATCTACAATTTTCAGAGTCATGAAAATAAAGAAAACTCTTCGAATAAGAAGGTGTGTCCAAACTAGTGGTCTGTACTGTATATGCCCTTAATGTCTCCTTTGATGTCTATGCCTAATCCCCTCCTATAATGTTTATGTCCCAGCCCCTCCTGTGATGTATATCCCCCCATCCCTGCCTATGATGTATATGCCCCCAGCATCTCCTGTGATGCAAATGCCCCCAGCGTCGCCTGTGATATACTGTATATGCCCCCAGCATCTCCTGTGATGTATATACAGAAGTCCCAGTGTCTACAGCGTGATATATATATGCATCAGTTCCAGCCAGCACAAACCTGGAAAAGCAGGTTGTGAGAAGCAACAAGGTCAATATCACGTAATATCACAGCCGCGCCAAAAACAATAATGTGGAGCTGCCACAGTGAGTTGTTTGACTAAACATAGCAGGGTAACTTTCAAGTTGATAATTTTGTGCGGCCCTTGAATGATTGTAGATATTTCCAAATGGCCCCCGGCAGAAAAAAAGGTTTCCCACCCCTGATCTAAACAATGCCTGGATTACAGGTAATTTGTGTTCATCCTGACTTTCTAAAAGAGCAGCAAATTACATGGACCATAAAATGGCGCCGTTAAATGACAACTTTCAAATAATGAGCCCTAATATGACTATATCGGTAGAAAAATAAAGTAAGGGGCACTTTGCACACTACGATATCGCAGGTGCGATGTCGGTGGGGGTCAAATCGAAAGTGACGCACATCCGGCGTCGCTGTCGACATCGTAGTGTGTAAATCCTTTATGAGACGATTAACGAGCGCAAATGCATTGTAATCGTATCATCGGTGTAGTGTCCGCCATTTCTATAATTTAGCTGCTGCGACGGTACGATGTTGTTCCTCGTTCCTGCGGCAGCGCACATCGGTGTGTGAGAAGCCGCAGGAGCGGGGAACATCTCCGACCTGCGTCACCGCGGCTCACGCCGGCTATGCGGAAGGAAGGAGGTGGGCGGGATGTTTACGTCCCGCTCATCTCCGCCCCTCCGCTTCTATTGGCCGCCTGCCGTGTGATGTCGCTATGACGCCGCACAACCCGCCCCCTTAGTAAGGAGGCGGGTCGCCGGTCAGAGCGACGTCGCAGGGCAGGTGAGTGCATGTGAAGCTGCCGTAGCGATAATGTTCGCTACGGCAGCAATCACAAGATATCGCTGCTGCGACGGGGGCGGGGACTATCGCGCTCGGCATCGCAGCATCGGCTTGCGATGTCGTAGTGTGCCATGTACCCCTAAAGCCTCTTGGTGATGTGATCGGGATTTTCACACAATCTTCAACTGGGGGATTTAATTTCACCTTGAGGAGCTTCCTCTCCGGTCTTTAAACAACAATAATAAAAAGAATAAGTAAGTTCTACTAAATGATAAAAACACATATAACAATATTAAATCAATATAAAAAGCTAAGAAAAAAGTTTATAAAGGTAAACAGGGTTTCTTGTTCTTGCTGTTTTAATGTTATAGTGGGCTCATAGTTAATATAATCATTGGGGTAGAGCTTTGGGGAACAAAGAAAAACAAAATTCTTCATTAAAATGCAGCATACAAAAAGTAAAAAATGTCACTCTGAAACCAAAAGTGAAAAACACCATAAAAGAGTTAACCTGTGCAGCTTTTATCCTGAACAGAAAATTCCATATATTTTGTTATAACATCACAAAAAAAATAGCTGTAGTGAAAGTGAAAATGTGTCAGAGGCTTTCTGCTCCATTATCTCTCTATTATATAATGAAGACACCAGAAGAATCTACTCCCAAAGGAAATAACATCTGTAGACAGAACAATGAACTCAAGACTTCTGGGGATCTTTACAATAAGTGAGGATGAAAAAACTAAGGCCACGGAAGCTAAAGAGCGAACCCAAAGACTTTTATCCGATGCTCTGAAAAAGAAGGAAAGTCTTCTCGTGGAAGATCTCAAGATGTTTGAAGACCTCAACTTAGAGACACTGCATCCGTTCATCACCACAGATCTGGTGGAGGAGCTGAGCCGGGAACTAAAGAAGGTGACATTTGCAAAGGATAAAGATCCTACACGCGATTGTGAAACTATTGCGTATGTCTACCCCGGCTCTAAAGATAGAACCATCTATTTATGTGGTCCATTTTGGAAAAAGGATCCAGAATCTAAATCCCAAGAAAGAACAATCATCCACGAGGTTTCCCACTTTCTTGGATATGGTCACACAGTCCAGGAGAACAGTGACGGAGTGCAGAAGTCACCGCAGTCTATGTTGTATCCTCTGACCGCTTACTCGGTGGCTTCAGCCCTGACATCGTCCATGGACCATCCTAGATCTTACACAGACGGCTCCTACTCCTGCTGTGGTGAGACCTCCCGGGACACCGTGTGCGAGAAATCCTGGGTTTGCAATTACATCAGGTAGGTGGCAAAAATATTTATGGAAAAAGTATACAGTATATCCACCTCCAGAATTGGATAAAAAATGTTGATACTGTCATGGTTCTGATTTGCGGTGCTCTGCTCTCCTGCAGAGCTGATGCTCTGTTGTATTGTGCTCCGATGGATTGTTTCCCATCTTTGGTGTTGGTGCTGGGAGGGGTCTGTTCACAGGAGCCTCATTCCGGGAGGTTGCTCTGCTCTGCTTCATTAGGGTGCAACCTCACCCGGAATGTCGCCAGTCATAGTTCCTGTTCTGCAGTAAGTGCTTCTGACTCCCACTGTTCTGATCTTGTCTCTCGACCCTGGACCTTAGTTACCCTTCTCCGCCCGTGCCCCTGACTGACGTTACCTCCTGGCTCCTGACCTCTAGTTCGTACCCTGACCTTGGCTCTGCTTTCTCCCTGTGTTACATACGTGACCTCCTGGCTCCTGACCCCTGGCTTGTTTGACTCCTCTACTAGTTGTATCTAGTGACACCTAGTGATTGAGCTTCTTAGATACTTTGTTGAAGCATTAGAATCCAAAAGTCCATGATTTAAAATAAAGAGAAAACAGCATGATCTATAATGCTAAGATAATATGTGGCAATAGCTCCGCTCCGGAGCCCTTTATCCAAGCTGCTTCACCTCCAGACCGGACAGTCCATATAAATCAAGTAACCAACAGATCAGTATGTGACAAAGGATCACAGGAATAGACAATAAATTAACATCCTGTGTCCAATGTGAAGATGCAAATATACAAATAAATGCAAAAAATATACATTGAAAGAAATGCAAAAAGATTGTATAAAAGGTTCCAACTTAGCAATGCCGAGTGATTTTCTGTATATATAATAAAATAGTTCCTATTACAATGTGCATCCAAAGAAATGAGTGAAAAAGTGGATTTATATTTTTCCCAGCGTATTTGATACCATATTATTTTACTGTTTTATGTTTTCTTTTATTTTATGCCACAAAATGTATATTAATTGTATATTAAGATTGTATGAAACGCCTTTCATGTGTATGTGAATCCGCACAGTGTGAACTAATTGTATATTTCCTGTTGTGATTCCTCCAACTTGATGGGATCTATTTTATTATAAATACAAGGTACATAAAATCACTTTGCATTGCTAAGTTGGAACCTTCTATAGAATCTTTTTACACTTCTTTCAGTATATATATTTGCATTTATTTGTTACCTTGCATCTTCACATTGGTAGAGAGGATGTTAATTTGTTGTCAAATCCTTTTTCGCATTCTAGGTCTGTTGGTTACTTGATTTATATGGACTTTCAGTTTGGAGGCGAAGCAGCTTGGATAAAGGATGTGGTTGTCATGATTCACTTATGGCTCCACTCTATGCAGAGCCATTGTGTCCTAGGTGTTTTCTTGTTGTCTGTATTTTCCGGGTTCAGGTTTATTAGGAGGGGTCTATTCGGTCGTGCCGTTCCGGGTGATCGCTCTGCCTTATCTTGGAGCTGTCTCACCCGGAACGCTGCCAGTAATAGTTCCTGCTCTGCAGTGTACGCTTCTGGTTTTCGTGAGTTCTTCTTCTTCATCCCATTCCCTGACCTCCATCCCTCTTGTATTGTTTGTACTCCCTGTCTCCCTGACCCTTGACCTGTTTTGTGACCCTGGCCCAGCTCTCTCCTCTGTACTTACATGTCCTCTTGGCTTGTTCTCCGACCATGGCTCTGCTTCCCTTCTGTACCTGACACTACTTCTTGGCTTACTCACCACCGGCTTGCACATGACCTCGGCTTCTCTTGCTCCTCTGTAGTGACGTTACCTCCCGGCTTCTGGCTCTCGGCTTGATCAACTACTCTACAGACTGTCCCTGCCTTGGTACTAGTGACCCATAGTGGGCAAACTCTACACCATTCCAGGGTACCTGCGCCCCCTGGTAGAGGTCATGCTTCTGAAACGTGCAGCTGTAGCCACATGTTATCGTAGGATTATAGACCAAGCTGTTTTCCCTACATTTTAAATCATGGACCTTTTGGATTTTAATACTTCAATAAAGTTTCAACTTTTTTTTATCCAATTCTGGAGCTGGATATTTACTTTTTCCATTGTATTATCCACGTTTGTCTGGTTTCCGCACTCCATATTACTTGAACCGCATGAGGGAAGCTGGCCATCAGATACAAAAGAAAGGTCAAGAGAAAACAGCGGTTACAGGAAAAAGCAGATTCTTGGCAAAACAAGTTTTGATTTTATTAATGTTAAATGTAACTAATTTGGCAATTTATCATGTTTTGGTTTTTTTTTTTATCAGGTTGGTGAAGTTGATGCACAAAGTGGAACATCTATGGAAACAAATACGGCCGGTGCAGAGACCTCCTGCAGGAGATGGGACCCTGGCTACTCGTGACCATTCAGGTTCCCCGGGTGAAGAGTTGGGGTCCGACATTTGTAGTGTAAAGACAGACATTCCTTTTGCAGATTTTGATATATCTGATGACGAGATGGATGCGTCTGAGGAGCAGACAGATATTGTTAAGCAGATGGTAAAGCGATGGACGACTCTGGTGAAAAGTCAGGGAGATCTGTGGAAGCCACAAACCAACTTATTAGAGAAGCAGAAAGATCTGATGAAACAAATTAATCTGTTGAAGATGCACAAAAATCTGCTGAATGAGCAAACCAAGCTGTTGAAAGCACAGGATAATACTTTGAAGGAAAAGGACAATATGGCCGATATGTTGGAGCCACTGGACAATAAGTGGGATACAAAAGCCAAAATGTTGGTGACACAGATCAATATGAAGGAAACAAAAGCCGATGTGGTGAAGGCCCTGGAGGACACGCTGAAGACCCTGGCCGATGTGTTGGAGAGACAGTATATGTTGAAACGTAGGCTGTTACGTTATAGACACTGGCCCATGTTTAGGAGCAAGAATTGGTTCAGGGAATTAAGATAGAGGCGCCACATGAAGAAAAAAAATGTCCCAGAATCTCAGAGACTTGAAAAATATAGTAAGTTTAAAGTTTGAAACAATATCATGATTGCAAACATTGCTGATTTCATAATCATACATCAGTCCAGGAGTGTGACAATCCAGGACTGTTATGACCATTTACATACTGTAATTATTAATACAATCCACTTATCATTTGTATCCTGGAAACCATCAGCAAGTTGCTTTCAGTTGACTTCATTCTCATCTCAGATATGAACCTATATGTTGATGTTTTCCAGGAAAAAAATCTACAAAAGATGCCGACACCTGCAGTTATTATTTTAGATTATAAACCAAATAAATTACAATTTTTCTCACATTCTGTATTTTTCCTTAGAAGATAATAAAAAACATTATTAGCCAAGAAGAGGATGAACCGCGCTCCAGACTTCAGGTGAACTTATAGAATTGACTTTAAATAATCAGTATGTCAAAAAGCGTGATATCATGGCAGGAATGTTTTGGACCGATGAAGGTCCTTCTTCAGGCTCTGTGAGCAGGTATAAGGGCAGCATTAGTACCAGCACAAATCCATAAACGTTTTTACAATCAGGTTGAGACTAAAGCGGGCTTTACACACTGCGATATCGGTCCCAATATCGCTAGTGTGGGTACCCGGCCCCATCTGTTGCGCGACACGGGCAAATCGCTGCCTGTGGCGCACAACATCGCTCAGAACCCGTCACACTACTTACCTGCCCGGCGACGTCGCTGTGACCGGCGAACCGCTTCCTTTCTAAGGGGGCGGTCCGTGCGGCGTCACAGTGACGTCACTGAGCGGCCGCCCAATAGCAGCGGAGGGGCGGAGCTGAGCGGGACGTAACATCCCGCCCACCTCCTTCCTTCCGCATTACGGCCGGGAGGCAGGTAAGGAGAGCTTCCTCGTTCCTGCGGTGTCACACGGAGCGATGTGTGCTGCCGCAGGAACAAGGAACAACCTCGTTACTGCTGCAGTAACAATTTTTGAGAATGGACCCCCATGTCACCGATGAGCGATTTTGCACGTTTTTGCAACGATGCAAACTCGCTCATCGGTGTCACACGCAACGGCATCGCTAATGTGGCCGGATGTGCGTCACCAATTCCGTGACCCCAACGAGTTCGCATTAGCGATGTCGTAGCGTGTAAAGCCCCCTTAAGGGCCACTTTGGACCAGAAAAGCATTACTTGTACCTGTCTTGTATCAGTTTATATTTTTTATCGAGAAAAAGCCACGTTACCAGCTCACCACTGTTGATTCATTGCATCAGGAGTAGATCACCTCATCCTGCACGGAAATCCCAGGTATAGAGATCCAAGAAGAAAACACAATTCCAGCGGATCCCAGGCTGTAGGTAAAATAAAACTTGCACTTTATTTTCACATTAAAAAGTTACAGGCGGTATCCACAGAGATACAGGGAAAATCATCCAACGCGTTTCGACATAACGCGTAGAGTCTTATTCATGGATGTCTTACATATGAAACCATACCTCTATTTAACATACAAACTCCCATCCTGCTTCAAGGCTGAATCACAATCAATTACTTTGCACCAGTCAGGTGCACTGCTCTCAGGGAGTAAGAAAAACACCATGTTACAATCTAATATATAAAGCTGAGTGTATGTGTGTGTGTATGTGTGTGTGTGTGTCCGCTAAAGGAATCTGCTCCGTCGCATTTACAATCATGACATTTTGCACAGACGCCTCATGTGACTCAGGGAACGTCATAGACTATGTTTTGATGGGAAAATTTAACCCTGCGCTTTACAGTTACTATCCAAAATCCTGCCTCCATTAAACTGAATACAGGCTACAGGCTATTAATAGCAACTGTCAGTGGTTGCTATAGGAACAAAATAAACTGTTAGTATAAGAAGCTTATGTGTGAGGTAATATGATGTCGGTGGAAAGACAGATAGAGAGAGACATAAACAGACAGACCTGGAAAGAGACAGACCTGGAAAGAGACAGCCCTGGAAAGAGACAGATGGGCAGAGAGACAGCTCTGGAAAGAGACAGACGGGCAAAGAGACAGTCCTGGAAAGAGACAGCCGGGCAAAGAGACAGCTGGGCAAAAAGACAGACCTGGAAAGAGACAGTCGGGTAAAGAGACAGCCCTTGAAAGAGACAGTCCTGGAAAGAGACAGTTCTGGAAAGCGACAGACCTGGAAAGAGACAGTCCTGGAAAGAGACAGCCGGGTAAAGAGAAAACCATGGAAAGAGACAGCCGATCAAAGAGACAGCCGGGTAAAGAGACAGCCCTGGAAAGAGACAGACAGACACACATATAGAGACAGACACAGAGATAGAGAGAGACAAACAGACACAGAGATGGAGACAGATAGACTGATACAAATACAGACAGAGAGATATAAACCGACAGACAGAGACATAGACACAGACAGACAAAGAAAGACACAGACAGAGAGACAACGACACACAGACAGAGACTGGGAGAGAAACAGAGAGACCGTTACTATTCTGGGCAATGCCCGAGTACTACAGCTAGTTTTATATAAAACAAGAGTATGGAAAAAAAACTATATTAAAAACATAATCACATGAATATATATCTTTTATTAATTGTATTGGACTATCATATCCTGGCGTATGCTAAGCCCTTGTGGAAATCTTCTATTTATCTTAAACATCCAAAAGGATTCTCGATTAAGGATTTTTCGCTGGAAATCTCCTCCTCCATCCATTTTATTTACTTTTTCTATAGCTCTAAAGCCAAATCCTTTTAAATTGCCTCCATGACATGTTACCAAATGTTTGGTTACTGCTGAAGAACCGCATAAGTTTGTTTTACCCATATCAGAAATATGGCGCCTGATGCGGTTCTTGAGCGGTCCCACTGTGCACCCTACATATTGTTTATGACATATATTACAATTGATCAGGTATATTACCCCTTCGCTATTACAGTTCATATATCTATTTATTTGATATTGGATGCCGGTGGAAAATGAGACAAAAGAATCTCCTTTTATTACATATTGGCAGACTTTGCACGGATGGATAATGATGGATATTTTCCCTGAATGAAGACGTTTTTTGTTGCCGGATTCCACCTCCTTTTCTGCTAAATAATACTCCTATATGGAGTCCAAAAAATACTGCCGAACAGCGCATGAATAATCAGCGGGTTAAAGGGTTTTTCTTCTTTTTTTATTTTTTTTTTTTTACCACCAAAATC
The DNA here is from genome assembly GCF_048569485.1 of Anomaloglossus baeobatrachus. Classification (NCBI taxonomy): domain Eukaryota; kingdom Metazoa; phylum Chordata; class Amphibia; order Anura; family Aromobatidae; genus Anomaloglossus; species Anomaloglossus baeobatrachus. Next base: position 20,023,722 of record NC_134359.1, read on the forward strand.
AGTTGTCATCAAGCAAAGTCCAAGCAGTTGCCCAAGGAGATCAAATTTAGAAGCTCTACTAAATAAGAAAATAAAAATAGACGAATGACTCTCAAACTTCAACTCTTATCTAAAGTTCTGATGTTAATGGAAAGTCTTATGGAAGAGCCGGAGAATTTTGAGGCCTAGAACATGAAGATACGGCCTCCATTACTCACCACGGATCTGGTGATGAGATTTTCTGTGTAAGAAAGGAGGAAAGATGTGGCGCATACTAAGTGTAGTGATTGTCAATATATACAGTGGCTCAGTGGTTAGCACTGCAGTCTTCTGGTCGCTCAGTGGTTAGCACTGTAGTCTTGGAGATGGTGATCTGGATTTTGGCACAATCTTCAAATAGGGGATTTAATTTGACCTTGAAGAACTTTCTTTTCTATCTTAAAAAATAAAAATAAAAATATTAAGTTCTCCAAAATGATAAAAACCATGTATAAAAAATAATAAATCAGTATAAAAAGCTAAAATCTTTTTTTATAAAGGTAAACAGTTTCTTGTGCTTGCTTTTATAATGTATGTGATGGGCTCATGTTATGCCCCAGGGCTATGGGGTACTCGGTCTCGGGCCGTATATGTACGGGGATGCTGTGTCACAGTTGTGTAACGGCCGATGCCCGGCTCCGTGACCCTGGGGGTCGCTTTTTAAAGGGGGGTTATATACAGGGGAGATGAAACAGTTTATATTGTGACGCCACTTGCGGGTTGCGGTTATGGTGATGCAACCGTAACTGCACAGGCTGTTACCACTGGGGCTGGTAGTGATGGCAGCCTGGATGGTAGGCTCTCCGCAAGTAGGGTCGGGCCCCAGGGAGTGAATGGTGGGATCTGGCGCAGAAAGAAGGGAGACCGCACGATGGGGAAGCAGTGCAACTTCTGTTTTTACTCACAGTGGTGTTGAGCTGCGGCACTGAGGATGGCTGGTTCAGACCCCTGGTCCCTTTTGTCCCAGTGACGGTATGGTAACATGGTGGTCTGTTTCCCCAGCACCCTCTCACTGGTTGGTGGGACCCCGTAGCTTGGAGCGTCTGTGGGTCCCCTACTGTCTGTCTGCAGTCTCTCGTCCATGGGGCGGGCAGTGCGAGCCCTGTAGGGTCGGTGTTCTGTTTCAGTCCCTGGCTCAATCTTTACTGCTGGTGCCCCAGGATTCTTGGGTCAGTGAGGTCCTTGAAGGTCCTCTCACTGTGCAGGTATTTGTGAGGTTGCCTGACAAGAGAGAGACAGACAGAGAGTGTGGAATGAAGGGCCCCTGGCTGTACATCTGGTTGTGGGACCCGAAGACAACCACCAACGGTGACCGGCCATTTGGCAAGTTGGTTTACAAAGAACTCTGTGATTTCTGACCATACATATCAGCCTAGCTTCATCCAACACCAGAACAACCGAACTGTGAGTTTCCTGCTCCCTGCAATCCCTGCCACCACCACAACTCCCAATTGGGCCCCGGGACTACAACTCCCATACCAGTGGAGGGGATCCCACCTTGCTGCCCCACACCATCAGTCCTGGTCACGGTCCCCAGAGGCAGCGGCAGTGCCACCATCTCATCAACGCAACGCACGGGTGGTGTCACAGACAATCCCCCTTTACATATTCCCCTTTTGTTGTGGAGCCTGGGATCACAGACCGGGTCACGCCACCGTGATACCGCTAGAAGCGACCCCATTGGCCCGGCTCTGAGTACCCCCTATCCCTGGGTGACACACCCCCACCAGACAGTGCCGAAATAATACTTGTATTTAGTGTTGGAATAATACTGACGAAAAGTACCTTCATGATGAGCAAATTACCACCTATACTGGATGTTGTCATTCTGGTCTGACACCCCAATGGATTATTTAAAAAAAAAAAAAAACAAAACAACAAAAAAATAAGAATAATCACCAAGATTTTGCTTTCTGGACTTTTTTTTTATTTTTTAAATTCCACCACATTTCCACTACGGATGATCCAGTACAGCACCTGAAAAAGTCCAAGAGTTTCCCTCCATTATTGAGGAATGATTATGATTATGAAGTAATGGGGATCTCCTCGTATTTCTTGGTATAGTTTTCCTATAATGTTTTCAATTCTGGGAAATCAAAATGAAAATGAAAGTAATGAAGGGACTTTTCTTTAGCAAAGTAAGACTTTGGCCACGTGGGAAAAAAATAACCAAAACGTAGTGACGCGAAGTTGTGTGAAAGTTCTCGACGTTTTTAGAGACCAAAAAATAGACAATGTCCATCACTGACCATGAATCTGGTGATGGAGCCAGAAAAGTGCCACCTGCAAAGCATTGTAGACATGACACCGCCGGCATCACGGCTCATGTACACCGCCACGCTGATGATAGCAACATTCATGTGTTTGCATCTTATTTTGGGACGGAAAAAGGTTTCAGATTCCAGATACCAACAAAGAACAATAATCCAGAAGGAAATCCTCTCAGGATGCCGCTCATTCCATACAAACAGCAGCAAAATTGCTGTTTTTTGTATTCATACTGACGTAAAAGAAAATAAATTACACACAAAAAAAAATAAAAAGCAACAAATAGTCACATATACTCGTGCTACCAATAAATACAACTAATCCTACAAAAAAATAAACCTTCCTTCAGAATACAGAAGAATATCAGACAGAAAGAGTATCAGGTCCCTTATACCTCATGCTGGAAGGCAAAGACATTCAATTAAAAAATAATTGTAGAATCGCTGTTGTTCCATTTTATTCCTCCCAAAATGTGAAATATTTTCAGAACGTTATATACATCCCAAACGATTACAATTAAAAAATAACTTACAGAAAACAAGCACCTAAAATGTTGTTTTTTTAAAAAAGGTATCAGTTTCTTCAGTATACAGCACATATACTGTATATATATATATATATATATATATATATATAAAAAAAAAATATATATATATATATATATATATATATATATATATATATATACACACTAGTTGTAGTACTCGGGCATTGCCCAGGATAGTAACTGTCTCTCTCCCTGTCTCTGTCAATGTCTGTCTGTCTCTCTGTCTGTCTCTTTCCTTGTCTGTCTGTGTCTATGTCTCTGTCTGTCTGTTTCTATCTCTCTGTTTGTCTTTGTATCAGTCTATCTGTCTCTATCTCTGTGTCTCTGTCTGTCTCTCTATCTCTGTGTCTGTCTGTCTTTATCTCTGTGTCTATGTCTGTGTCTGTCTGTCTCTTTCCCCGTCTGTCTCTTTGCCCGTCTGTCTCTTTCCCTGTCTGTCTCTTTCGCCGTCTGTCTCTTTCGCCGTCTGTCTCTTTCGCCGTCTGTCTGTTTCCAGGTCTGTCTCTTTCCCCATCTGTCTCTTTCCCCGTCTCTCTCATTCCCAGTCTGTTTCTTTCCAGGTCTGCCTCTTTCCCTCTCTGTCTCTTTCCCCGTCTGTCTTTGTATGTCTGTCTGTCTCTTTCCCCGTCTGTTTCTTTCCAGGTCTGTCTCTTTCTCTGTCTGTCTCTTTCTTTGTCTGTCTCTATGTCTCTGTTTCTCTCCCCATCTGTCTCCCCATCTCTTTTCCTGTCTCTTTCACTGTCTGTCTTTGTCCATCTCTTTGTCTGTGTCTTTTCCTGTCTGTCTCTATTTCTCTGTCTCTGTCTCTCTCTATCCATCTACCCACCAATATCATATTACCTCACACATAAGCTTCTTATACTAACAATGTCCTTTGTTCCTATGTGTCGCCCTGGGCAAGCCAGGGGACACAGGTCACAACACCACCACACCCCACACTCCAGGTAGGCACATCTGCTAACCAGAAATCCTTGTTGCCTTCCTCCAGGAGTCTGTTGATGCACACCAGGGGGTGGGCCAGGCGGTTGGCTCCGCCCACCAAGGAGCTCACAACTCTGGAGGCAGGAAGTTACCAGGCAGTTGAGCCCAGGGAGGGCAAGTGTGAGGAGCTAAAGTGAGAGTTAACAGAGAAGGAAAGAAAAGTGAAAAAGGAGGAAAGCAAGAAGTGGTGACAGCGCAGAGAGAGTGCAAAGCCTGAGAGCCCAGCTGTGTGTAGGGCTAGAACAGCAAGGTCAGCGACGGCGGTGACTGTCCGGAGGGGGACCGTTTGGAAGTTCCTGGAAGGACCCCGTTGGCTGTGTGCCCGGTGGTCTGGAGCAGTGTTCCGAAAGACAGTCAGCACCAGGGCAGGGGCCTCTCGGACCCTGGCAAGGCTAGGAGTCGCCAAATTTGCCGAATCCGTCAGTGAAGGGGACGTAGATTCCCCCAACAACCAAGTCCCGATAGAAGGCAACAGTCCAACCTGTACAACAGAGGCACCGCCACCGCCAGGGCACCAGTCTCTGAGGGCCAGCGCCTGCGGGCAAAGTGTAGTGCTCCTCCGGCCCAGCTTGAAGCCGGGGAGCGGGTTACCGGTGGGGACCCATCGCAACCATCCGTACATACAGGTGCAAGGAAGAGGGACATCACCGTCACCTACCGGGGAAGCAAAGCAGCTGTCTGTGGGACCGTCCTACCAGCCGTTTGGTTTACCGTACAAACTGTGTCCAAGTCTCAGGCTGAGTGAGTACCATAGTGCCGCAAGGCACAGCGCTGCCCCCGCGTCCCTGCGCCCACCAGGCCCTGCACCTCACAAGCCATCACCGGGCCCCGGGATCACCAACCCCTACCCACGGAGGGGCAACACAACACCTGGCTGCTCCCCATCACCATCCCCGGGATCCCCGCATTGAGCAGCGGTGGTGCTACACATCACCACAACCGTGGGTGGCGTCACGGACATTATCCCAACACCCCAAACAACCCCCCTTTCACTCACGGGCGAGGAGTGCCGCTCGAGAAACCCCGGGATCCGGCCCACCGCTCGAGCCACCACTGAGCAGCTGCCGGACCCGAGCAGAAGGGGTGAGCGCGGTGTGCTGACACCCTCCTCCCCGCCCGCGACAACTTGGCGTCACGAACAGGATCTTACCGCTCTGCCGTCTGGTAGAGGTGCGCCTTGTTACCGCCGGAGGTATCCGGCAGAAAAATTTCAGAAGCCGCCATCTTTGGCGCGAAAAGTTCCCGCTCGAGCGTCTTCTCGAGCAGTAGAGGCGCGAAGGCCAAAACCCCGCCCCGAGAGAGGAGGGGCCGGAAAGAGCTAAGGGGGACGGAAACAAGATGTCTGCGCCCGACGGAGCCGCTGGAGGAGCGGTGGTCGCAGCCGCAGCGGCACCCGCGGATGGGAATGGGCCTGCCCAGGTCCCGGCCGTACCGGCGGGAGATGCCGCGGCCCCCGCGCTTGCTCAGGTCATGCCGTTTTCCTTGCCCTATGCGCCCGGAGCTGCCTGGCTACCGCAGTATGACGGGAAACCGGATGCCTTACAGGCCTTCCGGAAAAAGCTTAACCCGTTGCTAGAGCTGTACCCCCTGACTGATAAGCAACGTGCAGCGATAGTGCTAGGCCAGTTAACCGGTGCGGCGGAGCAGGAAGCGGAGACCTGGGCCGAGGGGGACCGGCTCTCTGTAGCCACCATCTTCGAGAAGCTACAGACTGCCTTCGAGACCCGGACTGAAGCTGAGCTGAGGATGCAGTTTTACCAGTGTCGGCAACGAGCTGGGGATAGCATTCGGGACTATGCTCTACGTCTGCAGACCGCCCTCCGCACGCTGAAGCGGGTGAACTCTATTAATGAGGCGGATAGCAACAAGATGTTAGTGGAGCAATTTGCGCAGGGGATGAGGTCCCCTGAGGATCGTAAACAACTCCGGCTGTGGGCCCTGGAACACCCTGATGTGGACTTTGCTGTGTTAAAGGAGCGGGCTATCAAAGCACTACAGCCCCCAGCTGCTGAAGTTCTGGAACCCGTCCCGTGGCCCGTCGAGACAGCTCCCGTTGTGGCGGCCCCAGCCAAACCAACCTCCTTAATACCTGCAGCCTCGAGCAGCACAGTGGAAGAACTGGCAGCCCAGGTCCGTCGCCTGGACGGAGACCTTGCCAAGATCCTTGCTGCGCTACAACCTCTGACCAGATCTCAGCCTCCAGCACAGATACAGCTTGCTGACAGTCCCGAAGATGTTCCCTGGATGCAGCGGAGAAGCGCTAACAACCCGCGGAGCAGACCTCCAATCTGCTACAAGTGCCGTAAGCCGGGCCATTATTACCGACAGTGCCCGTTAAACGAGCAACCCCTGGGGCCCCGGGCCAATCCTCAGGAGTAGAACACCGGGCCCCCCGGACTGGCGAGACCGATATGTCGGGGCCCGCCCCATCATCCCCGTGGCTGTGGACGGCATACCAGTGATGGCTCTCTTGGACACTGGATCACAGGTAACTACCATCCCGTACACGTTGTATCAGCGATATTGGGCCACAGACGAGCTGGCGCCTCCAGACAATAGTATAAATTTGATTGCCGCTAATGGACTTCCATTGACCCAGGTGGGGTATAAACAGGTGGCTATGACAGTGGGGCAAGCTGAACTGCAACACCAGGGTATGATTGTGATCATGAATGAACCGAGTGATCATAACCCGAAAATAGTGCTGGGAACCAATGTGATGGAACACTGCATGGCTGATGTGTTGAACCTATTGCAACAGCTAGCCGCCACGGCGGCGGGGAGCCGGCAGAGGGCTGTGCAGCGTGAGATCCGCGCCCTGATGTACCGCCAGCATGTAAGCTCAACCGGAGGGGAGATTGGTGGAGTGCGAGTGATGGATGTTGCTCCATTGACTGTGCCCCCTAGGAGTGAGATGATGATCTGGTGTAGGGCAGCAGTAGGGCCTCAGGGACGTGACTACCCTGCGATGATGGAGCCCATGCCTTCCGAGCACTGGCCCACTGTAGTAGCCGCCCGAGGGGTGGTAGATGTGAAGAAGGGGAGAGTGCCTGTGAGAGTGTTGAACTGTGGGGAGGAAGAAGTCAGGCTCCCCCGGTATGCCACCATTGCCAAGCTGCTCACCCTGGACCGTCACACTATCCAGGAAGCCAGTCCATCCACACTCCCACCTACCACCAGCACTTCCCCACCCCAGGGGGACACCAAGGAGTGGCACCAACAGCTACATGTGGGCACTGATGATATCCCTACACATCACAGGGCAGGGGTACACAGGGTGGTGCAGGAGTACGAACAGGTTTTCAGTAAGCACCCCCTAGACTTTGGGCAGATCAAGGGGGTCCAACACCACATTCCCACGGGTGAACATCCCCCTATCAAAGAGAGGTATAGACCTATTCCCCCTGCACATTACCAGTGTGCCAAAGATATGTTAAAGAATATGAAGGAGGCAGGGGTTATTCGGGACAGTTGTAGTCCCTGGGCCGCTCCGTTGGTACTGGTCAAGAAGAAGGATGGTACCATGCGGATGTGTGTGGACTACCGGAAGATCAACCAGATAACCCATAAAGATGCCTATCCATTGCCTCGTATTGAAGAATCTTTGGCTGCACTAAGAACTGCAAACTACTTCTCGACCCTTGACCTCACCAGCGGATACTGGCAAGTGGCCGTGGCCCCAGAGGACCGGGAGAAGACCGCCTTCACCACCCCGATGGGGCTCTGCGAATTCAATAGCATGCCGTTTGGGTTGTGCAATGCCCCCGGGACCTTCCAACGGCTGATGGAGTGCTGTCTGGGACATTTAAACTTCGAGACCGTCCTGCTGTATTTGGATGATGTGATTGTTTATTCCCAGACGTATGAAGCCCATCTGGAACACCTGGCCGAGGTGTTCGCGTCCCTTGCCAAGTACGGGATGAAGTTGAAGCCCTCAAAATGCCACCTGCTGAAACCCAGGGTGCAATATCTAGGGCACGTGGTGAGTGCGGATGGTGTCGCCCCCGACCCTGAGAAGATCACTGCCATCCAAAGCTGGCCGAGGCCCACTACAGTGAGAGAAGTAAGGCAGTTTCTGGGTCTGGTGGGGTACTATCGGCGCTTTATAAAGGGGTACACGAAGATGGCCGCCCCCATGCAAGATCTCCTCGTGGGACAGACCAAAGGTGGTAGACCCGTCGGAGCCCCACTGTCGTGGGAGGACAAGCATGAGGAGTCCTTTTGCCAGTTGAAGGCGGCCCTGACCGGAGAAGAGGTCCTGGCGTACCCTGACTACGAGCGCCCATTCATCCTCCACACGGACGCCAGTAATGTGGGGCTAGGAGCGGTCCTCTCCCAGGTCCAGGATGGAAAGGAGAAGGTGATCGCCTACGCCAGCCGAAAACTCCGACCGACCGAAAGGAACCCTGAGAACTATAGCTCTTTCAAGCTCGAGCTACTGGCATTGGTGTGGGCTATCACGGAGCGGTTCCGTCACTATTTGGCGGCAGCAAAATTCACCGCATTCACGGACAACAATCCGCTGACTCACCTGAACACGGCCAAGTTGGGCGCGCTGGAGCAGCGGTGGGTAGCCCGGTTAGCCAACTATGATTTCACCATAAAGTACCGAGCTGGTCGTGTCAACATCAATGCAGATGCACTCTCCCAGATGCCCCATTTGTCAGAAGAGGGGTGCGAGGATGACGACCTCGAGGAGATTGAGTTGCCTGCGTTTCACCAGCCGCCTCCTGAGAGGGTACAAGTATGTCAGCAAAGGGTGGATCTGGACCCGCGGCCCAGTCAAGAGTGGCAGGACGCCCAGGACCAAGCGCCGGCTGTCCGCCTTGTCAAGACTCTGGTGGGACAAGGCGCCATGGGAATGGACCCTAGCGCTCCAGCCGAAGCCCAACGCTTGTGGAAAGAACGAAAACGGCTCTACCTACACCAAGGGAGGCTGTGCCGTGAGCTGATCAACCCAAAGACCCATGAGAAAATATGCCAGTTGATCGTTCCCCAAGCTGAGGTCGCTACTGTCCTGCGGGCATACCATGATGGTGCTGGCCACTTCGGGTGGAAAAAGCTGGAGATGCTGTTGAGGGAGCGGTTCTATTGGAGTGGGATGCGGGAATCGGTGGAAGCCTGGTGCCGAGAGTGCGGTCCTTGTACACTGAGGAGAAAGGACGAGACTAGCCAGAGGGCACCATTACATCCCATCGTTACCCATCAGCCGCTGGAACTGGTCGCCCTGGACCATGTCAAGCTCACCCCTAGCCGAAGTGGGTACACCTACGCATTGACCATGGTAGACCACTACTCAAGATTTATGGTGGTAGTCCCCGTTAAGGACCTAACTGGTCGAACCGCTGCTCGAGCGTTCCAGGCTTATTTCTGCCGACCCCATGGGTACCCCGAGAAGGTGCTGACAGACCAAGGTCCGGCTTTTGAAGCAGAAGTGTTTCACGAATTCTGCCAGTTGTACGGCTGCAAGAAGATCCGGACCACTCCGTACCACGCCCAAACCAACGGCATGTGCGAGAAAATGAATCACTTGGTCCTGGGGCTCCTCAAGACGCTGCCGCTGGAAGAACGGAACATGTGGCCGGAAAAGTTGCCCGACTTGGTCGACATGTACAATAATATCCCGTCCAGCTCGACGAAGTGCACCCCAGCGTATCTGATGAGGGCTCGACCTGGCCGCCTGCCGGTGGATCTGGAGATGGGGTTGGAGGCCCCGGAAGCACTCCCTTCAACGGCAGAGTGGGAAAGTCGGAGGAGGGCACAGTACCGGCAAATCCAGGAGTATGTGGAGAAAAACCTCGGTCGAAGTCGAGAACAGCAAGAGCACCGGTTCAATCAGAAGGCGCCCGCAGGTCCTTTCCAGCCAGGAGATGTGGTGCTGAAACGGAAGAGAAAAGCCCACAAGCTGGATGATCAGTGGGAGCAGGTCCCTTACGTCATACAACCCACAGCCTGGGAAGATGGGAAGACCTACCAGATCAGTCGTGACCAAGGGGGCACCCTGGCCACTGTTTCCCGGGACCATCTAAAAAAATGCCCCCCAGCGTTGAAGGCAGAGGCTGAAGTACCGGTTCCTCCACCCGTGGAGAAGGCAGCAGAGGTAATCCACACTGTAATGGGTGACTTCCCAGCAAACTGGCCTACACAGAACGGCGCGGTGATACTTCCAGTGATACTGTTCCCACAACCCGTGGATGAAGAAGTAGTGGAAGCGGTTAACCGTGAGCCAGAATCAGTGCCAGTGCCCAGGGATGAACCTGTACCCAGCCACCCTATACCTCCGCCTGCCCCACACTATAGCAGGGAGGAGGAACCGATTGTTCCCTCTACCCCACTGTCTAGCAACACTGACACCGGGCCCCGAAGGTCCACCCGTTCCAACCTAGGTAGACCCCCACTTAGGTACAGGGAGACCGTTCTATGAGTAAAAGGGGTCCGCAAATGTAAAAGAGTGTTGTGTGTCTGTTGAAAAAGTTTGAAAGTTTGCCAAAGTTGAAAGATGATGAAAAATGATTATCCGAGTTTTCACCTGATTCACCGTGTGATTTGCAACCGGCTGGAGTCGGCACCGTTGTCCCCGTGGGGACCGTTTAAAGTTTAAAAATGCATGGGAACTATCCATGGACAAGCCCGTGAACTCTGCAGGGCAACCACAAACGTTAGTGGCTTGTAAATATGTTGGGTACCGTTACCGTTTCCGCAATGCCGCCTCCGGAGAGGCAGGTTGGAGGGAGGGCCCTGAGCAGAGCAGGCCAGGGCCCAGCCACCAAAGGAACCGGTGGCTACCCTCTGGAGGGAAGGACAGATCCCGCTCGGGTACCATGTGCTGGACTGTGGGTCAAGGGGTGCTGCCTGGGTTTTAGGGGCAGCATCAGGGCCAGGTTACTTGGGTGGGAGAGAGCGGAAACCGTAACCGTATACCGTTGCAACGTTAAAAGTAAATGTGCCTCCCGTCTTGGGAAGAGTTATTGAAATGTATATATGTTTAACCCTGTTATCCCCTTTTTCAGAAAAATAAAACCGGTGTAGGACGGCAGCCCGCGGACGGTCTGCGTTTTGCTAAGGGGGAATGTGTCGCCCTGGGCAAGCCAGGGGACACAGGTCACAACACCACCACACCCCACACTCCAGGTAGGCACATCTGCTAACCTGAAATCCTTGTTGCCTTCCTCCAGGAGTCTGTTGATGCACACCAGGGGGTGGGCCAGGCGGTTGGCTCCGCCCACCAAGGAGCTCACAACTCTGGAGGCAGGAAGTTACCAGGCAGTTGAGCCCAGGGAGGGCAAGTGTGAGGAGCTAAAGTGAGAGTTAACAGAGAAGGAAAGAAAAGTGAAAAAGGAGGAAAGCAAGAAGTGGTGACAGCGCAGAGAGAGTGCAAAGCCTGAGAGCCCAGCTGTGTGTAGGGCTAGAACAGCAAGGTCAGCGACGGCGGTGACTGTCCGGAGGGGGACCGTTTGGAAGTTCCTGGAAGGACCCCGTTGGCTGTGTGCCCGGTGGTCTGGAGCAGTGTTCCGAAAGACAGTCAGCACCAGGGCAGGGGCCTCTCGGACCCCGGCAAGGCTAGGAGTCGCCAAATTTGCCGAATCCGTCAGTGAAGGGGACGTAGATTCCCCCAACAACCAAGTCCCGATAGAAGGCAACAGTCCAACCTGTACAACAGAGGCACCGCCACCGCCAGGGCACCAGTCTCTGAGGGCCAGCGCCTGCGGGCAAAGTGTAGTGCTCCTCCGGCCCAGCTTGAAGCCGGGGAGCGGGTTACCGGTGGGGACCCATCGCAACCATCCGTACATACAGGTGCAAGGAAGAGGGACATCACCGTCACCTACCGGGGAAGCAAAGCAGCCGTCTGTGGGACCGTCCTACCAGCCGTTTGGTTTACCGTACAAACTGTGTCCAAGTCTCAGGCTGAGTGAGTACCATAGTGCCGCAAGGCACAGCGCTGCCCCCGCGTCCCTGCGCCCACCAGGCCCTGCACCTCACAAGCCATCACCGGGCCCCGGGATCACCAACCCCTACCCACGGAGGGGCAACACAACACCTGGCTGCTCCCCATCACCATCCCCGGGATCCCCGCATTGAGCAGCGGTGGTGCTACACATCACCACAACCGTGGGTGGCGTCACGGACATTATCCCAACACCCCAAACAACCCCCCTTTCACTCACGGGCGAGGAGTGCCGCTCGAGAAACCCCGGGATCCGGCCCACCGCTCGAGCCACCACTGAGCAGCTGCCGGACCCGAGCAGAAGGGGTGAGCGCGGTGTGCTGACACCCTCCTCCCCGCCCGCGACACCTATAGCAACCAATCACAGCTGCTATTAATAACCTGTAGTTTCAGGCTCCATTCACTTTAATGGAGGCAGCTTTTTGGAGAGTAACTGTAAAGCGCGGGGTTAAATATTCCTGTCAAAACATAGTCAACGACGTTCCCTGGGTCAAATGAGGCGTCTGTGCAAAATTTTGTGATTGTAAACGCGACGGTGCGGATTCCTTTAGCGGACATACATACGTACATACAATACATACACACATACACTCAGCTTCATATATATATATATATATATTGTGAGACTGTGACCGGGGTTATCTATGACGGCCGGTATGTCTCGCCCCGGTTGTGCTCACTCCATGATAGAAAGTAAATCCACTCTAGGGTTAATGCTGTTTCCCTACAGGCTGAAGGAAGGGTTAAATGGAAACAGGAACAAGAGCAGGTGTGCCGGGTGTGAGGGAGTGAACACAACTCCCTGAGTTCTCTGCTGGAGAGGCACATGTATATTGGTGTGGACTTTTGTTTGGACATTAAACCGTGTGCTGTGAAACTTAATGCCTGGATCCCGTGTCTTCTGCTGCGCAGCCGACCGTGCTACCTCACATATGGTGGAAAATCGGCGGGCATCCCAGCCGGTGAGGTGTAGCTTCCTTTTCTGGTGACCCGGTAGCACATGTCCTGGATTCAAGCGGCTATACTACGGCCCAAACCTAGCGACGCCATGGAGGACATACTAAAGCATTTGGCTCAGGCTAATACACAGCAACAACAGGCTAATGCACAGCAGCAACAGACCAATGCACACCTGCTCCAATCCTTGAAATCGCAGGAACAAAGACACCAAGAACAGCTGGTTCAGGCCAATGCACGTCAGCAGCAAGCCTTACAATTGCAGGAACAAAGACATCAAGAACAGATGGTTCTCCTGGCCAAGTCGATCCGTGCTGGACCGGCAGCAACAACCCCGGGACCGGGTGATGACGGCAGCGTCCGGAAAGCGGTGAGACAAGCGTTGCAAAAGATGACCCCGGGGGATGATGTGGAAGCGTTCCTGGCGGTGTTTGAGCGGGTGGCCGAGCGGGAAAAGCTGCCGACCCCCCAGTGGGCTGAGGTATTGTCGCCCTATCTGACGGGGGAACCCCAAAAAGCATACCTGGACCTATGTACCGAGGACGCCATTGACTATGTGACCCTAAAAGCCGAAATACTGGCATGGTTGGGGGTGAATACCTATGTACGGGCTCAGCGGGTAAATCAGTGGTTCTATGAGGAAGCCAAACCTGTACGCTCCCAGGCCTATGACTTGTTGCATCTTGTAAAAAAATGGTTGCAGCCTGACACTCTGAGCCCGGCGCAGATGGTGGAAAGGGTAGTAGTGGATCGTTTTGTGCGCACTTTACCCGTCACCGTTCAACGGTGGGTAGGACAGGGTGACCCGAGTACCCTGGACCAATTAGTGTCCCTGGTAGAGTGGCATGTGGCTACGCAGGACTTGATACAGGACACTGAGACTTTGCGTACCGCCCTTCGGTCCGGCCCCTCCAAGCCTAGGGCCAAGGACCCACCGCCGACAACGGTGCAGGAGTCCCCTACCGTCCCGCCTGAGGCCGCGGCCGCCAATCCTGAGGTCCGGAAGGTTCTGTACCCTAAACGACAACCCGTCAAGGGGGTTTCCGTCCCCATTAGATGTTGGCGGTGCCAGCGGGTGGGACATATGGAAGCCCAGTGTCCACTCACCACGGAGCCCATGGATTGTGGGGTTACCCGGCGGGGTTCAATGTATGCTCAGGTGGTGTGTACCACTGACCTGGTCTCCCCAGAGACGGAGCCCCACTTGTGCCAAATACAGGTGAATGGATGTCCGGTTACAGGATTGTTGGATTCCGGAAGCTTAGTGACCCTTGTGCGATCCACCTTGAGGGCTAAAGTAAAGGCCACAGGACGTACCGTGGGGGTGGTTTGCATACATGGGGACCGCAGAGACTATCCCACGGGGATTGTCACCATCACAGCACCTTGCGGTCAGGTGCAACATGAGGTGGGACTTCTTAACACTCTTCCTTATGACGTGATCCTAGGAAGGGATCTGCCCTATTTTTGGACTTTATGGAAGGGACCCCCTAAGTCTCCTCAGATATTGGTCAGTCCGGGACCTGAGCCCTACAATCCTGAATCCGGGACACCTGCCGTAGGGGTCCCCATGATAGGGACAGAATGTGAACCCGATAGGTCGCCCCTAGAGGTATTGGCAGGAGAGGCTGAGACAGTCGAACCCATCCCGGAGTTGGAGGCGTCCCCGGATACGTTTGGGACTGCCCAACTCCAGGACCCTACATTAATAGATGCCCGGAGTCGGGTGACAGTAATGGACGGGGTGGCACAGCTGCCCGGTGCCCAGGTAAGGTACCCCCATTTCGCTCTTAAGCAGGATTTACTCTACCGGGTAGATGAAATACGGGGCGTGGGGGTAGAGCAGTTGGTGGTGCCCCAGCCGCATCGTCGGCGGGTCCTCGACTTGGCTCATAAACACCTGATGAGTGGCCACCTAGGGGTCAAGAAAACGCAGGAGCGAATATTGCAAAGGTTCTATTGGCCCGGAGTCTTTGGGGAGGTAAAACGGTTCTGCGAAACCTGCCCGGAGTGTCAGCTTACCGCACCCCTGACCCATTTTCGCAGTCCGTTGGTACCGTTACCCATTATAGAAGTCCCTTTTGAACGGATAGGGATGGATCTGGTGGGGCCCCTCGTAAAGTCCGCTCGAGGGCACCAACACATCCTAGTGATCGTTGACTATGCCACCCGGTATCCCGAGGCGATACCTCTCAGACATACTGCAGCAAAGCTTATAGCTCGGGAGTTGTTTGCTGTGTTCTGCCGGGTGGGGTTGCCCAAGGAGATCCTTACGGATCAGGGGACCCCGTTCATGTCTAAAGTGACCAAAGAGCTATGCCGGCTACTCCAGATCAAGCAGTTGCGTACGTCTGTGTATCATCCTCAAACGGACGGTTTAGTCGAGCGTTTCAATAAAACCCTGAAAACCATGCTAAAAAGGGTAATTTCAAAAGACGGGAAAGACTGGGATATGATGCTTCCCTATTTGATGTTTGCCATCCGTGAGGTGCCACAGGCATCCACGGGGTTTTCGCCTTTTGAATTGTTATACGGGCGACATCCCCAGGGATTGTTGGACCTGGCAAAGGAAACATGGGAGCAAGAGCCCACCCCCCATAAAAGTGTGATTGAACACATTTTGGGTATGCAGAACCGCATAAGCGCGGTCATACCAATTGTGAAGGAGCATTTACAGGAGGCTCAGGCCGCGCAAAGTGGCCGCTACAATAGACAAGCCACCGTGCGGACCTTTAAACCCGGGGATCGGGTGTTGGTATTAATCCCCACGGCGGAGAGTAAATTTCTGGCTCAGTGGCAAGGCCCCTACGAGATAAAGGAAAGAGTCGGGGTGGTTAACTATAAAGTATTGCAGCCCGGTAGGCGGAAACCTGAACAAATATACCATGTCAACCTATTAAAACCTTGGCAGGAACGGGAAAGCCTGATGGCTGTTTTTTCCCCATCTCCCTCCTCTTCGGGTCGTTCACCTCCGGCTCCAGCGACCTCCGGAGAGGACGAACCGGAAGCAAGGATTGGAGAAGCCCTCACCAAGACTCAGAGGCGAGAGGCCAGACGGTTGGTTCAGCAGAACCCCGATGTCTTCTCCGAGCTGCCCGGTAGGACCAGTCTGATACGACATGATATTGTCACCGAGCCCCACCTGAAGGTACGCCTGAAGTCATACCGGGTACCGGAGGCTCGACGACAAGCCATATCGGAGGAAGTAAAGACAATGTTACGCCTGGGGGTCATCGAAAAATCCCGGAGTGAATGGGCTAGTCCGATTGTCCTAATACCAAAACCCGATGGCTCCTTAAGGTTCTGCAATGACTTTAGGAGATTGAACGAAATATCCAAGTTCGATCTCTACCCCATGCCCCGGGTGGATGAGCTGATTGATAGGCTGGGACACCACGCTCGACCTGACCAAGGGGTACTGGCAGGTGCCACTGACGGAGTCCGCCAAGGAGAAAACCGCTTTTGTTACGCCGGAGGGTCTCTTCCACTATGTTGTCTTGCCTTTTGGGTTACATGGCGCTCCGGCCACGTTCCAGAGGTTGATGGACTTAGTGCTGGAACCCCACCAGGCGTATGCATCAGCGTACCTTGATGACATCATTATTTACAGCTCCGATTGGCAGACCCACTTGGAACAGGTACAAGCGGTGGTGGATGCGCTTCGAACAGCCGGATTGACAGCCAATCCCAAGAAATGTGCGTTGGGACTCACGGAAGCCCGCTACTTGGGCTACGTGATAGGCCAAGGAGTGATTAAGCCCCAAATTAACAAGGTTGAGGCGATCCAGAAGTGGCCTAGACCCCTGACCACGAAGCAGGTTAGGGCCTTCCTGGGTATCGTGGGGTACTACAGGAGGTTTGTAAAGGATTTTGCGGGACTATCAGCCCCCTTGACGGACCTTCTCAAAGGCAAGAAGTCCGTCATGGTGCGCTGGACTCCGCAGGCCGAGGACTCCTTCCGGGCCCTGAAGGGGGTCCTGTGCGGACAGCCCGTTCTCGTACACCCTGATTTCCGGAAGGAGTTCATAGTACAGACTGACGCCTCAGAGGTCGGCCTGGGGGCAGTGTTGTCTCAGGTGGTACAGGGGGAGGAACACCCCGTCACCTTCTTAAGTAGGAAGCTCACCCCTCCCGAGCGGAATTATAGCGTAGTGGAGAAGGAGTGCCTGGCGATCAAGTGGGCCTTGGAGTCCCTACACTATTACCTGCTGGGACGGCAGTTTCGCTTGGTGACGGATCACTCTCCACTGGTCTGGATGAGGTCCGCCAAGGAACGGAATGCCCGGGTTACCCGGTGGTTCCTTTCTCTGCAGAACTTCCGGTTTACGGTTGAACATAGGGCCGGTGGGTTGCAGGGCAACGCCGATGCCTTGTCCCGCGGCCCGTGTTTGATGGCGGGAGTTCAACCCCGCACGCTTGAACTGAGGGGGGGGGGTATGTGAGACTGTGACCGGGGTTATCTATGACGGCCGGTATGTCTCGCCCCGGTTGTGCTCACTCCATGATAGAAAGTAAATCCACTCTAGGGTTAATGCTGTTTCCCTACAGGCTGAAGGAAGGGTTAAATGGAAACAGGAACAAGAGCAGGTGTGCCGGGTGTGAGGGAGTGAACACAACTCCCTGAGCTCTCTGCTGGAGAGGCACATGTATATTGGTGTGGACTTTTGTTTGGACATTAAACCGTGTGCTGTGAAACTTAATGCCTGGATCCCGTGTCTTCTGCTGCGCAGCCGACCGTGCTACCTCACAATATATATATATATATATATATATATATGCTGTATATATAATTAGTCCCCCTCATAAAATCGCCTCCCAGTAAGAGTCTCCTGTTGCCTATAGCAGAGTGCAGCTTTCAGCATTGAAGCTGCTGAGGTAAAGTGAAAACTGAGCTCTGATTGGTTGCTATGAACAACTAGACCCTTATCAAGCGTTACCAATAATCTTCTAGTCACTGTATAACACTGAACGTGTCTTTCTGCCCGAAGCCGGGCCGGTGTGTGTGCAGTGATGAGTTCATGTCAACATAGCACTACACATGCGCCAGCCGTCACCTCCGCCCGCCCACACTAGAGTCATGGTGAGGGAGGGGAGAGATAGGGAACCGCCCGCCCACATCACACGTGTCATGGTGAGGGAGGGGAGAGGCGAGGAACCACCCACATCACACGTGTCATGGTGAGGGAGGGGAGGGGAGAGGCGAGGAACCACCCACATCACACGTGTTATGGTGAGGGAGGTCAGCAGCGTGCGGATGTCATATGACCTGAAATTGGCTGCTGCTGTATAGAGGCTGCTGACCGATGAGCTGGGGATCAGGTCACCAGCTGTGTTGGCCGGGGCTGCGGGATGCAGGAGTTTGGTTTCTGCAGCGGGGAGCGCGGGGTCTCCATGGAGGCTGCACGGTGCCTTGTGTATAAAGAGGCCGGCAGTGGTGTCTCAGAGCAGGTCGCCCGGCCGCAGGAGGTGGAGCTGCTGAAACCAGTACAGCAGTGCAGGGGACAGCTGAGGTCACTGACATCACTGCATTGACCACAAGGGTGTGCGCTGCTGCTCTCTGTTGTCTGCTAATACATACACATGCTGCCAATTCACTGACATCACCTACACCGACCACCACACACTGCTGCTCTCTGCTATCTGCCAATACACACAGGTTGCTAAATCACTACGTCAACTGCACCGTCCAACACATATTGCTGCTCTCTGTTATCTGCCAATACAGATACACACACGCAGCCAATTCACTGACATCACTTGTACCGACCACCGCACGCTGCTGATCTCTGTTAGTTATCAATACACACACAATATCACCAGTCACCAGTTTTTCCGATATTTGCAGACACAGTGTCTTTAATAAAATGGCGTCAGAGTTGGCAGTATGCCCACATAATGAACCCAGTGCCATTTTATTGAATATTTCAACTATAGCATGAACATGGCACTGTGCATGCGCCGGCCATAGGGATGATGAGGGCAGCCACAGCGCAAAATTGAAATAAAGAGAAGGAAAGAAGTCAGGAAAAGAATAAATAAAAAAAGACCCCAACTACAAAGTCCTGCCCCGATGCTAAATCATCGACACCCGGGCGTAGAACAGGTTCAATAGCTAGTGTATACTATATAATAAAATATAATAAATATAATAAATATATAATAAAATATAAAAAGTAAAAAGAATGTGTAAAAGTAAACGAGGGTCTTTGTTCTCACTGTTCTAGTGATGTTTTCACTTATGTAACTTGCTCATATTTGGTATAGAGTAACGTGGTAGAGACTTGGGTGCAAGAATGAAAAATTCACTAGTGATGGCCGAACCCCCCGATGTTCCGGATAGGGAGGCTCGCCCAAGCTTTTTGTACAGTCCGAGTTCGGGGCCGGAGATAATGATGGGGCGGGGGGGCTGTAAAATAAAGAATATAGTTAATAATAAACATTGCCATTATACTTACCGGTCCCATGACGCGTCCTTCAGATCTGCGGTCTTCCGGCTGCTTCTGCTTCAGGGTCCAATCATTAACATCCAACGGTATTCACTGGACTGCTTGTCACTCGGCAGTCTTCAGCTTTTTTCGGGCGTGTTCGCGGAGACATCAGGGTTCATCCGAGTCCATGGCTTAGCCATTGACTCGATTGAACTTTGACTGTCACTGTCAGCCTGCGTCTCGCTCTATATAGATGCTTGTCTGTACAGAGTGATGAAGCAGAGCTGACAATGCTCTCCCTGTGAACTACATCGGACTAAAGAATTTTTTTTACAATAAAAATGGAGTCTGTAAATGTTTTTTTTTGTTGTATTTCTAATAAAAAAAAAATTCTATGTGTTGTGGTCTTTTTTTACTGTTTATTAGAAATTTATGGTGGCCATGTCTAATTTGGCATGACACCATGAATTTCGGGCTTAGTACCAGCTGAGAATACAAAGCTGGTATTAACCCCTTTATTACCCAGCGTGCCACCACCATCAGGGCCGCTGGATGAGGCAGGTAAAGTGCCTGGAAATGGCACTAAGAAACAATATGCCTTTTCCAGGGGCGGTTGCAGGCTGCGGTTTTTAGCATGGGGGGCCCAGAACGCTTGGGCCTTACCATGCTGAGAATCCCAGCCCCCAGCTGCTTGGTTTTACCTGACTGGTGATCAAAATACGACGGGCGCCCACGCATTTTTTTTTTAAATTTATTTATTTTTTTAAATAATAATAAAAAAAAATTAATGAGCATCTCTGTATTTTGATTGCCAGCCAAGGTAAAGCCAGGCAGATGGGGGTGACAGTCCGTAGCCGTCTGCTTTATCTGTGCTGAGAATCAAAAAGACCACAGAGCGCTACATCATTTTTTAAAAATATTTATTTTTACACTACAATATAAATATATAAAAAAGGAAAAGGGATCCAGCAAATATTAAGAGGTCCGGTTGGCATAAAACTATGGATTTATTGGTAGATAAATTAAAAAATATAACAAAGCTGTAAATAATAAATTGCAGGAAATAGTGTGTTATGGACAACGCGTTTCGGCAGTATAAACCGCCTTCTTCACGGTCCAAGCCAAAACTCAGGAAATAGTGTGTTACGGACAATGCGTTTCGACGACATGAACCGCTTTCTTCACTGTCCAAGCCACTATATATATATATAGGTGGAGATACAAAACAGGTTTTTTTGGGGGGCGGAGGGGGCTGGTTCAAATTTGGGGACACACCAAAATAATAGTAATATTTTTTAAAACTTTTTATTAGAAATAAAAAAAAAAACATTTAGAGTCTTCATCTATATTATAAAAAAATCCTTAGTCTGACGTAGTCCACAGGGAGAGTAATGTCAGCTCTGCTTCATCGCTCTGTACAGACAAGCGTCTATACAGAGCGAGAATAAGGCTGACAGTGAGGGTAAGCACAGACGGAACGAGTGGAATGCGATAAAAAAAAATCGCATTCCACTTGCACCCATGTTACTTTATGGGGCCGCTCCCATGAGTGATTTTTTTCTGAGCCCTATATAGGACAGAGAAAACAATCGCAGCATGCTGCGGGTGGAATCCGATTTCTTTTCTCTCGCACCCTTTCAAGTCTATGGGTGCGAGAGAAATATCGCATTGCACTCGCATTACACTGGTGTAACGCAAGAGCAGTGCGAGAATCGCATCAGCCGACAGTGGTGGAGATAGGAAGATTACTCCCTCCCCATCGTAGCGCCCGCCCTGTACTCCGCGGCTGTGCTGTGATCACAGCAATGCAACACAGTGGCATGACACTCGCATAACACTCGGCTTACACTCCAGCAGAACGGATGCCAAGTGTTATGCGATTGACTTGCAATAAAGCCTGTGTATCCCCAGCCTGATAGTCAAACTTCATGGCCATGGACTCGGGTGAATCCTGACATCACCGCAAACACAGCTGAAAAAAGCCGAAGGCTACCAAATGACAAGCGGTGCAGTGAATACCGCTGGAAGTTGATTGGACGCAGAAGCAGCTGGGAGATAGCGGGTCTGCAAGATCCATGGCTGGACCGTTAAGTATAATCATAATTTTTTTTAATAATGTGCTTTATTTTACAGCCCCTGGACCCAAACTGTAACACGAGCTTCCCAGGGAAACCCATGTTCGGGACCTTGTGCATGAACACTATGTGTTCTGTACGGGTCCAGAACATTACAGTTCGGGTTCACCCATCACTAATATTCACCATTAAGATACAGTATTGAAAAGTTAAAAGTTTTACTCTGGAAATAAAGTCACCAGCGATCTTTGACTATGAATGGGTTAACTTGTGCGGCTTTTCTGCTTAACGGGAAATTCTGTGCACATTGCTTTTACATCACGTAATGAAAAATAGCAATAGTGAAAGTGAAAACAGCGCGGGGACTTTCTGATCCGTTATCTGCACATGATATTAAGAAAACCGCAGAACCACTAGCACAGAGAGGTAACAGCTCCTGTAGACCGGACAATGTCCTCAAGGCTTCTGAGATTTTTTTGGGTAGTGTGGATGATAAAAGGATGGCGAAAGAAGATAAAAAGAAGGACCATTGATTATTCCGGCGTATTGAGTGAAGATGAGAGAAAACAAGCCGAAGAAGTGAAAGAACGAACACGACGACTGTTATCTGATGTTCTGAAGAAGAAGAAAAGTCTCCTGGTGGAAGATCCCAAGCTCTTCGGCATCCTGAAGTTAGAGACTCATAAGGTATTAATCACCACAGATCTGGTGGAGGAGCTGATGCAGGAACTTGAGAAGGTGACGTTTGCAAAAGATAATAGTCCTGAAGAAAATATCGGAGTTAATGCGTATGTGTACCCCAGCTCCAAAGATAAAGCCATCTATCTATGTGCAGGATTTTGGAAAAAGGATCCAACACCTAAATCCCAAGAAGAAACCATCATCCACGAGGTTTCCCACTTTCTTGGCTATGAGCATAAAGTGCAAAAGAACAAAGACAGAGTGCAGAAGTCACCACAGTCTATGTTGTGTCCCCTGACCGCTTACTCGGTGGCTTCAGCCCTGACATCAGAAATGGATCATCTTGGATCCTACACGGACGGCTCCTACTCCTGCTGTGGTGAGACCTCCCGGGACACCGTGTGCGAGAAATCCAGGATTGGTAAATGGATCAGGTAGGTGCCGTATATATCCATACAGTACATGGTTGTCTAGTAGTGACTATACAGTAGATGTACATATTGGGCTCCTATATTTGTTGCTCTATTTCATTCTTCTTGGCTATGAGGACATATTTTCAAGTTATATTGAGCAGAAATGTATTGAAACTCCCTAAAGAGACGACGGTTCCTTTTTTTATGGTTTATGGTTTGATGTTTTTCCTTTCTCTCTTTTCTTTATTGATAATTGTTGTACTTCCAAATCACAGGCTGGAGACCTGTCATGCTAGGTATGGGGAAATACCGAGCGAACTGCGAAAAGGGAGGGAAAAGAAGAGGGAACCCTGTGTCTAGGGGAGGGGGAAATAGTGACCCCTGACAAAACCTTTTGTTGGCCCCCAGCTCCCCTGATGTCCCTAGATAGATTCCTCACCTATGCGCCAAGCAGGATACTGGATCCTAGGTAACGGTATAGCCACAAAACATTATCATTTACATGCCACAAGTTTGTGGTTGCCCTGCTAGTTCTCGGGCCTGTTCGTAGTAGTTTCTACGCTTAATTTGAAAAGGGGGTCCCAACGGGGACCAGTTGCCGCCCGACCACCGTGCGGAGCTGCCGCCCGACCACCGTGCGGAGCTGCCGCCCGACCACCGTGCGGAGCTGCCGCCCGACCACCGTGCGGAGCTGCCGCCTGACCTACACCCCACCTATTGTCTCCTCCCCATAATCCTATAGAATGTAAGCCCACAAGGGCCCTCTTCCCTCTGTACTAGTCTGTCTACTGTAACTTGTATACGTATTTTGTATGTAACCCCCTTCTCATGTACAGCACCATGGAATTAATGGTGCTCTATAAATAAATAATAATAATAATAATAATAATAATAACGACCGGTTGCAATCAAGCTGCAAATCAGATGAATCTTAGGTTAATCATTCTTTTCATTCTTTTTCAAAACTTTTGTGGTCCCAACGGGGAACAACTGCAACGGGACTCCGCTGCCATCACTCCGATTCTTCTGAGTCGGTTGGGGGAGGGGGTACGGTGGACACTCGGGCCTCCTGATTGCCCCTCAGCTTCGCATCCAATGCGAACCACCCCCTCTCCCCACAGTGCCGGGTATACTGCACCAGGTCTCCGTGCATCAGATTGCGGCCTGGATGCTCCTCCGGCAGGTGGGCATTAACATCCCGCCAGGCTATAAAGACTTCGGCCTCCAGGCCCGGTTCATATATAAAGCCATAGCCCCGGTGGACATCAAACCGCCTCTATCTGCCCTTCATACAGGGGGCCCCGGACATGGAAGGTTGCTTGCCTCAGACTCTCCTTTTCCCGGATCGTACGGGTCACCAATTCCGCCTTCTTCCTTTCCCTTTCCGCAATCTCTGGGCCCAGCAGTGTCGGCTCCCTGTCCTAATACGGTGCTGCTGCAAGCTCCGGCGCACGGGTCGGGCCCCGCAAGACCTTCTGGACACTGCCCACCACTGGCAAACTGGCTGGAAGGTCCCGCGGTGACTTGGCCTGGGGTGCTGCTTTGCAGCGGCAACCCGGCGCAACCTCAGCCGAGGTGTGGGGGATGGGCACAGGGGCTTTCCTCCGCTGGGCCTTCTGCACGGAGCGGCCTGTCGGCTCCGGCTCGGGAAGTTTCTCGGGGGATGCCTCCGGTTCAGGCTTTTGCACCTTCCAAGGTAGCACTTCCGGTCGGTCACGGGCTCCGGTTACAGGTCGATCCGCCTGGGCGGACATGCAGGGTACCGCTACCAGTTGCGGGGGTAGCGGGCCTAGTGGCGGGGTCACAGCAACCGATACGGGTAGCGAGGGAGGTAGCAGGGCGAGCGGGTTCAGACCGGGTCCCGCAGCCGCGATGACTGACCCACTAGGGGTACCGGGGCGTGGGTCACTCACCCTCCCTTCCGAAGCTCCCTCCTCTTCGCGTCTCCGCACGGTCGCTATAACCTCCGCCATGTCGGCCTTCCACTCCTCCAAGAGGAGCTGCATCTTGACCTGCAGCCGTTGTTGGAGCTGCGCGGTCCGGATCTCCACCCACGCCGCGGTTCCAGGCGCGGGGGCTACGGTGCTACGGGACGGCATATACATCTTGCTGGCGGCCTCTTGCAGGAACAAGATGGCCGCAGGGTCCTGGCGTCCCTGCTTTTATAGCCGCGGGCTATATGCGGCCAGACGCCATCAGTCCCCCTTAGTCTCTTTCCGGCTCCTCCTCTACAGGGCCGCTCCCCAGCTTGGATATGGGCTGGAGGAGCCCCTTTTGCCCGCAGGCTCTGGCCCTGGGAACTTTAGCCTTGGCGGTGACTGTGTTTCCCTCTCTCGGTTGGACTGTTGCCTTCTGTCGAGACTTGGCTGCTGGGAAACCCAGGAGGTTCCCTTCGCTAATGAATTTGGCGAATTCACGGCGACTCCTAGCCTTGCCGGGGTCCGTAAGCCCCTGCCGGATGGTGCTGGCTTCTCTTTGCGTACCGGTCCGGTACCGCCGGGCCACCACCCGTCCACGGTCCTTACGGTAAACTCCGATAGGCCACTCCTGCAGACGGTCACCACCGTCTGCCAACCTTGCTGATCTGTCCGGGCCACACACCCGGACCAACTTCAGGCTGCTCTTCTACCACTTTCCTCCTTCTACTTCAAACTCCACAACTAATCTGCCTGGTTTTCCCGCTTCCAGGACTGTGAACTCCTCGGTGGGCGGGACCAACCGCCTGGCCCACCCCCTGGTGTGAACATCAGCCCCTGGAGGAAGGCAACAAGGGTTTGTGTCTGACTTCGGTGTGCCTGACCGGGAGTGTGGGGTGTGTTGGTGTTGTTCTCTGTGGCCCCTGGCTTGTCCAGGGCGCCACACGGGTACCGACTGCCCGTGACGCAAAAAGGACAGGGGCGGGTGCGATCGATTGTGAAATCGCACAATCGGACGTCCCGTGTAAAGCAGGCTTTAGGGAGAAGAACAGGAACAAATAACAACATTTCTCTAGATGATTACAAACCGACTGCTTATAATCAGGAACATATAGAACCTTAACTCTGTCACCAGCAACTTACCAAGGGAAAGTGCAGGTATATAAAGACACAAAGGGTGAGAGATAATGATTAGCAGCTGAAAAGAAAAGATCTCCGCAGGGTCCTAATGGGGAAAGAGTGAACCCTAACAGAGAAGACACAAAACTCCATTCCAATGACAAACATACCACCGCTGCACCAGGGCACGGAGG
This sequence comes from Anomaloglossus baeobatrachus, assembly GCF_048569485.1. Taxonomy (NCBI): domain Eukaryota; kingdom Metazoa; phylum Chordata; class Amphibia; order Anura; family Aromobatidae; genus Anomaloglossus; species Anomaloglossus baeobatrachus. The sequence continues at coordinate 20,049,264 of NC_134359.1, forward strand.
TTAAGGGGGCCCTTGCTGGATGGTTAGTAATGAGGGCAATCTGGTTCGTTGTCCAGACCTCGAGGCTCCGGGGGGCCGCTGGCCAGATTTCCCTCATCACATGCAGCATGCTTGGCAGGGAGTGATCCCGCAGCTCTGCACAATGCAGCCAACAGAAATCAGAAACCTGTCCTCTGCTCCCTGCCCGGTCCTTTCTCTGTGACACAGGCGCACACACCCTGATGACGTCAGTACGCTGCATGTGCGCGCCTGTATCATTTGAAAAGTACCCGTCAGGAGAAGAAGCGGTGTTGTGGGGGCCCATACGGAGAAGTGAGGGGTGCCTTTTTTATTCAATAGACTGAAGAGTGGACAATAAGGAGGGGCAGGATTGGGATCAGAAGACAAGCTTCAGGGCCTTATGATGAATTTGGGGGGGAGGACATTATATGTGAATTTCAAGGCAACCTGACAGGTCTCCCTATGCCCTCCAACAGCATTCATATCTGTACATGAAAATTCCCTGCCTAATCAGCCTTTTGTAATGCTTTTCGCTAAAATGAATGTTTAAAAAAGGGATTTATAAAGTGTGCTGTTCCTATGCTAATTAAGGCCTTGATTAGATGAAGAGGCGTTAGTTCCCCAGACTAGTCGGCCCTCTTTCCATGTGATCACATCCCTGTGGGCATGATAACGTGATTTCCACGAGTCAGCGTCACCGCCAGCCCCTGGAAACTATGTGCAAGCGCGAGGCTGTCTTCACTCACATTGAGCCTCATCTAAAGTCTGTTGTACACGTCCGGGCTTCAGAGAGGAGCACTTCCCAGCTGTTCTTCTGATCATCCTCAGTGCACCTCACTGAAGCCAGGACGTGTACAACCGACTTCAGATAAGATTCAACGTGAGTGAACACCGCCACACACATGTGCAAAATTTACAGGGGCTAGTGGTGATGCCGGCTTGTGGAAATCATGTTATTATGCCCACAGGGGTGTGACAACATGGAAAGAGGGCCGACTAGTCTGAGGAAACAACACCCTATTGACTAGTCAAGGTCCTAATTAGTAATTAACGTAGAAACAGCGCACTTTATATATGGAAAGAGGGCCGACTAGTCTGGGGAACTAACGCCTCTTCATCTAATCAAGGCCTTAATTAGCATAGGAACAGCACACTTTATAAATCCCTTTTTTAAACATTCATTTTAGTGAATAACATTATACAGGGCTGAATAGGTAGGGCATTTTGACATACAGATGTGAATGCTGCTAGTGGGCATGGAGGACCTGACAGGTTCCCTTTAAAATAAATTTGATGGTGGGGGAGGTTGCTAAGTTTCTCATAGCTTCCTCTCCACAATTCATTACGTGGCCCTGATAGCATCCTCCCAAACCCCACAATTCATCACATGGTCCTCATAGGGTCCTCCTCACCCCACAAGTCATGATATGGCTCTGATAACCTCCTACCCACCCCACAATTCATTATATGGCCCTCACAGCATTCCTTCCCACGCTGACAATTCATTATATGGCCCTCATAGCATTCCCTCCACCCTACAATTCATGATATGGCCCTGATAGCCTCCTACCAACACTAAAATTCATTATACCATCCTCCGCACCCCACAATTCATTATATGGCCCTCATAGCATCCACCACCCTACAAATCATTGTATAGCCCTCATAGCATCCTCTCCACCAACCAATTATTATATGGCCTTTAGTGTCCTCCCCACAATTCATTATATGGCCCAGGTTGTGTGTCCCCCCCACAATTCATTATGAAAGTATCAGGGGCTTATGATAAATTGTGGGGGGAGAATACATGACACTATATACACATGTTCAGGATTTTCAGCATAAAATTGTGCTGCAAATCCTGATGTGTTGGCAGGAAGAACACTGTGTAAAACATGCCTTTTGCATGGAACAGTAAAACGCCGTGTATTTTCCACTACAAAATCACAATGTGTGCGTGCACATAGCCTTAAAATTAATTGGGGGGGGGAGAGTCACAAAGACTGATTCATTTATATTTATTGGGTGGCAGAAATTATAGTTAAAGGGGGGGGTATTCTGTCTCTTCCTGGTAGCAATGAATCCAACCGCTCTAATTATCAGTCCCTTAGATAACTGTATGATTTTACTCACTCTACCGGCTTCCACAGATAGTGTTAACTCAGCCCAACAATGACTTGTAGAAAGACAAAGAGAAACGCTGTAGTTTTCTTCTAGAATCTTGTATTAAGTACAAAGTAAAGGCAGGTGAAAAGGAATAATCTGTACAGGGTTTTAGACATGTCTCTTCAGCAATGGTTCCTCTACTAAACTGAAGGAGAAGGGAGGAGCTTTCTATACAGAAGCCAACTAAGGGAGGTACATAGGGACAAACTTCATACAGTCTAATCTACCTAGTAACAATAAGGAATTTCCTGATAGGAGGAAAAATATGCAATGCAAGAATTATATACAACAGGTTGTTCCCATTCATGGGACACAACACTCCCCGTCTGAAATCATATGATTTCACAAGTCCTTCTACGACGTAAGGAGTCGATCCTGTCCCTCGATGTCACGAAACCTGTAACGAGAAAAGAGACAAACACAAAATACGCAACAGTAATGCACTGAATTCAAGTCCATGCTTTGTTGATGACGCATTGTCCTTGCGTAAAAATGTAAAAGTAGAAAAATGTAAAAAATGAATCCAAGTTCAACAAACCCATCTTCAGATTGGGGATGCCGCAAACATGCCAACTCTTCCTCCAACCCAATAATCCAACGGTAAGGTTTTAATCCAAAGTAAAAGTTCAAGGTTCAATTGGACACGGACAGTTCTGTCTCCGTACAGCAGGGGTAAGGAAAGGTACGCTCCCCGCCGTGGCAGTGTCCAACGACAAAGTTAGTTCATGTAACGTCCTCCTTTGGTAAAGGTAGCACGAGTTCGGTGACTGGACGAATCACACACATGTGCCAGCCGTGACACGTTGAAGACTTGTAGTCGGTGAAACAGTGAGCGATGTGAATAAGACGAGCTATGGCTCGTACCGCAGATGACCAACTTGAGAAGCGCTCGAAGCGATGAGGTCTCAACTTCTGTTTTGATGTCACTGAAGTGTAGCGAGCGGAGACGACCGGTCTAATTTCCTTGTCGGATTCTGGTTCCACCAGCTCGTACATGTTGCCAGCGTAGTTATCGCAGGTCTCCTCGTATAAGATACTTGGAGGTGTCAGCCACATGTCGCCGAGTTTGGCCGCTGCAGTAAGTCTCATTCCTCGGTCAGCTGAGTTTTGTTTGTTGGGAATGTGGTGCCACTGTTCGGCATGATCTCTGTCGAGGATATTGCACGTAAACTCGACAAAGTCTTTCTCCATCTCTGGTTGTCTTATCCAGGTGCATTTTAGAGAGGAGAACCTTGCGGTTGCTTTCTGGGAGTTGTTTGGCAACCTTGGCCTTGGAGACCGAAAGGGTAATGGGGCTACCGAACTGTTAAGGCTGCTTTACACCAGACAATCTATTGTGTGATAGATCGTCGGGGTCACGGTTTTTGTGACGCACATCCGGCATCGCTGGCGATGCCGGCCTGTGTGACACCTCCTAGCGACGCAGTATCGCTCACAAATCGTGAGTCGTGTACTGCTCGCTAGGTTCCATAATATCGTTTAATTTAGTAGTTCATCGTTTCCGGGGTAGCACACGCCGCTCCGTGTGACACCCCGGGAACGATGAACAGCAGCTCACCTGCGTCACCCGGCCGCAGCCGGCTATGTGAAGGAAGGAGGTGGGCGGGATGTTTACGTCCCGCTCATCTCCGCCCCTCCGCTTCCATTGGCAGGCGGCCGTGTGACGTTGCTGTGACGCCAAACGTCCCTCCCACTCCAGGAAGTGGACGTTCGCCGCCCACAGCGAGGTCGCACGAGAGGTAAGTATGTGTGACGGGGGTTACTGACTTTGTGCGACACGGGCAGCGATTTGCCCGTGACGCAAAAAGGACGTGGGCGGGTACAATCGATTGTGAAATTGCACAATCGGTCGTACCATGTAAAGCAGCCTTTAGAGTCATTTTGAGAGAACTCTTTATCCATAATCTTTATGAATTCTTTGTCTTCTCTCATCAGGGCCAACTTGTTGTCTTCGTTTGTAGACTCGAACGCTGTTGACCCGAAGTCGTCATCCCAGAGATGATATGCGTCCGCGCAGTCAGGAGGCTGCTGTCGCCACATGGTGTCGCTCAGCCTCTCTTTCACCCCGTAGTGATGCGGACATGGTTGAAAGTGAGTGCCGCGACAGTTTGGGAGGATGTGCGTCTCGTAGGAGGAGATCGCGTCGGGACTCTTCATTTTGCTTACGCAGACGTTTCCTATGATCACCCAGCCTAAGTCGTAGCGCTGAGTGAATGGCGCATCGTGTGGCCCGTTGATGTGTTGGCGTACTTTGTGTAGCCGGAGGATGTCCCTTCCAATCAGAATCAGGATTTTTGCACTATGATCAAAGGGTGGGATCTTGCTGGCGATAGTTCTCAGGTGAGGGTGGTGAAGAGCTGCCTCTGGTGTTAGAATCTCTTCCCGGTTAGCCGGTATCTGGTTGCACTCGACAAGTGTCGGTAGAGGTATCTCTACGGTATTTTCAAGAGATGTTACCACGAGACCACTGGCTCTTCTTCCGCAAGCTTCTGAGATGCCGCTGCAAGTACCTAGTGTATAAGGTTAGGCACTTCCTTTTAAGCCGAACAAGTCGAAGAGTTCAGACCTGCCAAGTGACCTGTTACTCTGGTCGTCCAGGATGCTGTACACCTTCACGGCCCTTTCTGGGTGACCTTTGGGATATACCCTTACTAGGCATATTTTCGCACAAGGCTTATCCCAGAGATCTTCTCCGCAGACTGCGGTGCACGAGGAGGATACTGTGAGGTGGTTTGCAGCTTGGCCTGTACTCTCCCCGCCATGACTTGTGGTAGGAGAAGGTGTAGGTGCAGGGTCAGGCTGAGATGGGTGCAGCGCTTGTACGTGATCTGTGCTGTCACACTCCATGCACTTAATTGTAACCTTACAGTCCTTGGCAAGGTGTTCTGTAGAGGCACAACACCTGAAACATACCCCAAACCTTTTCAAGAGTTCCTTTCGTTCTTGAAGGGGTTTCTTCCTGAAGCCAATGCACTTCTTCAGAGGATGTGGCAGTTTGTGAATAGGACATTGGCGGTTTGGATTTTCCGCCTTCCCGCCTTCAGTGCCATTGTCTGGTGCTGACGGTGTAGGTGGTAGAACATCGGTCTTTTTGACTGATACTGGGCCCCTACATTTTCTGTCATTTTGATGAGGGCTCTCATATCTGGGAGCTGGTGAAGTGGAGCCGGTGGGTTCTCCACAGGTGAAGCTGGGGTCTGCCTTACGTTCCGCGATGCCGTTGATGAACTCGCAAAAGTAGGAGAATGGAGGGAAGGAGACTTGGTGCTCTTTTTTATAGTTTGTTCCTACCGTAGTCCACCTTTCCTGCACGTTGTAAGGTAACTTGGCGACTATGGGTGTCACCCCACGAGCGGTGTCCAGGTACCTGAGGCCAGGTAGGTGTGTGTGTCTGTTTTGGCCAGCTGGAGCTCAGACAGCAGGTCGCTGAGTTCCTGGTACTTTGAAGCATCCTTGCCAGATATTTTGGGAAGGTCGTATAGTTGTTTCAGCAATGCATCTTCAATTGCTTCAGGACTGCCGAAGCCTTTCTCTAGTCTATCCCATGCGGTTGCGAGACCAGTTGTTGGGTCGCTGATGTAGACGGATCTGAGTCTCTTGATTCTCTCAGTAGACCGTGGCCCTAGCCACCTGATTAGCAAGTCCAGCTCTTCAGCAGCTGTAATGCCGAGGTCACGCGTTGCGGTTTTGAAGGCACACTTCCACCCTCTGTAGGTTTCAGGCTGGTCGTCAAACTTTGTGAGACCGGTGTTGGTGAGTTCTCGGCGGATCATGTACCTCGCAAAGTCGGACATGTCTGATCTTTCCGACATTGGGGGCACATTTGCTGACTGCGTGGTGCTGGTTGCGTGATTCGCAGCTTCTTGGTTCGGGAACATGGGAAAGTATGGAGTGGCGTAGGCGTTTAGACCAGTGATCGGTTTGGTGTGTACAATCTCTGTTGTATACGGGGCTGGAACTACATAGTTGTTGGGAGAGTAGCGCCTTGCCGGCATGTTAGGTTGCATGTAGACATGGGCATACGGAGGTTGCTGATGTGCAGGGTGTGGCTGTGCATTGGAATATGAAGCTGGTTCAGGCTTGAAAGCCTGAGGTGCATTGGACTGACCTGGAAGGCTGGAAGCTGTAGGTGGATCAGTGTCTTGAGGCTCTGGAGAAGTGTTAGCACTGACGGGAATGTTGATGGCAGTTGGCAGTTCATCGGCTTGGCTCAGCACGTAATCTCTTGTACGCTTAAGTGAGTCTTCTGTGTCGAGATCACACAAACTGGCGCTGCCTTCTTGGCTCCCACCCAGAGCTTGCTCAAAGACTTTTAGCCTTGCCATGGCCGTCACATGTTCACATTCCTTCTGAAGGGCTTCAATTTCTGCTTCCTTGCGTGCAGATTCTGCTTTCATCCCTGCTTCCTTGCGTGCAGATTCTGCTTTCATCCCTGCTTCCTTGCGTGCAGATTCTGCTTTCATCTCTGCTTCCTTGCGTGCAGATTCTGCTTTCATCTCTGCTTCCTTGTGTGCAGATTCTGCAATTGTCTCTGCTTCCTTGCGTGCAGATTCTGCTTTCATCTCTGCTTCTCTCTGGGCGAAGATGGTGTGTACCTTTGTTGTTTCTGCTTTAGCGTGCGCCTTTATGAGCTGCTCGCTGAGGGTTGAGTACCTTGATGAGCCTGATTTCAGTGAGTGCCTTGAGCTCTTAATGGACCTGGATTTGTAAGATGCCGCTCTTGACATTTGCGCAATTTTTGCTTCAGTCTCGCTCACAATGTCGCGCACGGTGCGGTCTCGTTCAGCATTAGGCTGTTGGAATTCCTGTAGTTCTTTTTGAGAATTGGACGTATTTGATCTCAGCAGGGTAGAGGAATATTTTTTACAAATCTCTTTGTAAGACCGGTATGCTGAGTATAGTTGTTCCAGGGCTCCCTCTGGTGGTAGCTCATGAGCACCAGGCGCAGATAAAGCAGTCACTTGTTTTTGCACTCTTTGCCACAATAAGGCTATGTGCGCACAGTGCGTTTTTCGCGGCGTTTTTGCACGTTTTTCGGGTGCGTTTTTGGCCTCAAAACTGTAGGACTTTGCATCCCCAGCAAAGTCTATGAGTTTTCATTTTTGCTATCCGCACACATCTGTTTTTTTTACCTGCGTTTTTGAGTTAAAAAAAAAAATGGACATGTCAGTTCTTTCCTGTGTTTTTCTGCGTTTTCCCCCCATGCAATGCATTGGCAAAACGCAGAGATCAAAAACGCAGCAAAACACAGCCAAAAACGCACCAAATCGCGGCAAAAACGCATGCGTTTTTTAATGTGTTTTTTCGACGCAGGTGCGTTTTTGTGCGTTTTTAGCGGCCAAAAACGCAGCGTCAAAAAGACGCAGTGTGCGAACCTAGCCTAATGCTGTCTGGGTAAACAGTTCACTTCTGGCTGTTTCTAGGTTCTCTTTAACCTTCCATGTTGGTTTGGTCAACCGCTTAGATCTTTCACTGTAATGTAAGTGTGAGTCCCTGTCTTCCTCTTGTTGCTTTAAAGCAGGTAGTGAGAGGGCTCTCTTTACCTCCATCAGGAAGGGTGAATGCTGCCTGCACTGGTTGTCAGGGAAACCAATACAATGTTGCAATCTCTGCAGCCAGCAGTCTGTGTTTGCAGAATGTATTTGCAGAGTCTCTGGCTGCAATTTACAATTAGCTTATGGGTGATTCTAGGTTTATAGCTGCACACAGTTCTGATAACAGGTTAATACTTTACAGTGCACTTTGTCTGAAGCTGCTATAGGTTTTATGCTGTGGCTTGTTATCAGCCCCTTGGAGTAATCCTTTCTCTGGATTGTATGCAGTATAGCACTCCTGGAAACAGGTTCTTTACTGATATATGTATACTAATCCCGGTCACAGCTAGTCCTTTTCACTATTCAGTCTCTTCCTGGTAGCAATGAATCCAACCGCTCTAATTATCAGTCCCTTAGATAACTGTATGATTGTACTCACACTACCGGCTTCCACAGATAGTGTTAACTCAGCCCAACGATGACTTGTAGAAAGACCAGGAGAAACGCTGTAGTTTCCTTCTAGAATCTTGTATTAAGTACAAAGTAAAGGCAGGTGAAAAGGAATAATCTGTACAGGGTTGCAGACATGTCTCTTCAGCAATGGTTCCTCTAGACTAAACTGAAGGAGAAGGGAGGAGCATTCTATACAGAAACCAACTAAGGGAGGTACATAGGGACAAACTTCATACAGTCTAATCTACCTAGTAACAATAAAGGAATTTCCTGATAGGAGGAAAAATATGCAATGCAAGGATTATATACAACAGGTTGTTCCCATTCATGGGACACAACAGGGGGCGCAGTGCTGGTTTATTTATCACTGTATATTGTGAATGGTGCATGGCAAATTGTATAATATATAGTCTGGTACATATTTATATTCAGGGGCACAGTGGGGGGGCTTTTTTATTCTGGCAGTAAATGTATGTACATACAATATATTTGACCTTGCTATTTTCAGGGCTGCGGTGATCAGTGTGACAAAAAGAGTCGTGGCTGGAAGTTGGCAATATAAAGGTATGACCAGATGGCGAAGAAACAAAGAGAAAATAACTAAGCAAAAGAGACGTCAGCGGTAAGTAACTTTCTGAAAATATTTATTCTGTATGTAGGGGCGTACATAGAAATCATGGGGCCCCATAGAAAAAGTCTGAATGGGCGCCCCCCCCCCCCCCCCCCGAATAAAAAAAAACAAGAAAATATTAATAGAATAAACAGCATATATGTTACTGGGGGTGATACAAGTTACTGGGGAGCCAGTGGGGGGCATAAAAGTGACTGGGGACGCATATACACATTATGAATTAATCTTTATCCTAGCCAGGCTCTACATCTACCAGTCCAGTAAGTAGACTATTGCTGGGCGCGGCCCCGTCTGTAGAGCACCAGTTTAGGCAGTGCTGTGTGCCTGTGCTGCTGTCTTGTAACTGTGTGCGATGCACTGAGCACCGCAGAGTCTGACGCTCGCTGAGCACCGCAGGGCCTGACGCTCGCTGAGCACCGCAGGGCCTGATGCTCGCTGAGCACCGCAGGGCCTGACGCTCAGGGCCGGCGTCAGCACCCGGCATACCCGGGCAAATGCCGGGGCCCTGGAGAGCCGGGGGGGGCCCACTCGGCCTCGTCAGCTCTGGTGCACCTTGGCCGGGGCCCACTCTCCTTAGTTCTGCGGTTCCCCGGGCCGAGTTCCGGGGAACCGCAGTCCTCGGCAGGAATCTGCGGCGCCGTCTCTTTAAGGCGCGCAGACTTCCTGGTTTGAACTTCATCTGTGGGCGGAGCTACAGACCGGCGTCCTGCTCATCCCACAGATGAGAGTTGCAGTGCCAGCCAGCGACCCCCAGCACAGCGTGTCCCTCCGGCGCTGTGTGGGCCCCTTCTCCTCCGTGACCTGAGCGGTATGTGCCCTCCCCAACCCCGATTTATGCCCCCCCCGGAGCCGCGCGTGTCTGTCTCTGTCTGTATGTAGCAGAGCTAGGTGTGTATGTATATAGCAGAGCTAGGTGTGTATGTATATAGCAGAGCTAGGTGTGTATGTATATAGCAGAGCTATGTGTGTATGTATATAGCAGAGCTAGGTGTGTATGTATATAGCAGAGCTAGGTGTGTATGTATATAGCAGAGCCATGTGTGTATGTATATAGCAGAGCCATGTGTGTATGTATATAGCAGAGCTAGGTGTGTATGTATATAGCAGAGCCATGTGTGTATGTATATAGCAGAGCCATGTGTGTATGTATATAGCAGAGCCATGTGTGTATGTATATAGCAGAGCTAGGTGTGTATGTATATAGCAGAGCTAGGTGTGTATGTATATAGCAGAGCCATGTGTGTATGTATATAGCAGAGCCATGTGTGTATGTATATAGCAGAGCCATGTGTGTATGTATATAGCAGAGCTATGTGTGTATGTATATAGCAGAGCCATGTGTGTATGTATATAGCAGAGCCATGTGTGTATGTATATAGCAGAGCCATGTGTGTATGTATATAGCAGAGCTAGGTGTGTATGTATATAGCAGAGCTAGGTGTGTATGTATATAGCAGAGCTATGTGTGTATGTATATAGCAGAGCCATGTGTGTATGTATATAGCAGAGCCATGTGTGTATGTATATAGCAGAGCTAGGTGTGTATGTATATAGCAGAGCTATGTGTGTATGTATATAGCAGAGCCATGTGTGTATGTATATAGCAGAGCCATGTGTGTATGTATATAGCAGAGCCATGTGTGTATGTATATAGCAGAGCCATGTGTGTATGTATATAGCAGAGCCATGTGTGTATGTATATAGCAGAGCCATGTGTGTATGTATATAGCAGAGCCATGTGTGTATGTATATAGCAGAGCTAGGTGTGTATGTATATAGCAGAGCCATGTGTGTATGTATATAGCAGAGCCATGTGTGTATGTATATAGCAGAGCCATGTGTGTATGTATATAGCAGAGCCATGTGTGTATGTATATAGCAGAGCTAGGTGTGTATGTATATAGCAGAGCCATGTGTGTATGTATATAGCAGAGCTATGTGTGTATGTATATAGCAGAGCTATGTGTGTATGTATATAGCAGAGCCATGTGTGTATGTATATAGCAGAGCCATGTGTGTATGTATATAGCAGAGCCATGTGTGTATGTATATAGCAGAGCCATGTGTGTATGTATATAGCAGAGCCATGTGTGTATGTATATAGCAGAGCCATGTGTGTATGTATATAGCAGAGCCATGTGTGTATGTATATAGCAGAGCCATGTGTGTATGTATATAGCAGAGCCATGTGTGTATGTATATAGCAGAGCCATGTGTGTATGTATATAGCAGAGCCATGTGTGTATGTATATAGCAGAGCCATGTGTGTATGTATATAGCAGAGCCATGTGTGTATGTATATAGCAGAGCCATGTGTGTATGTATATAGCAGAGCCATGTGTGTATGTATATAGCAGAGCCATGTGTGTATGTATATAGCAGAGCCATGTGTGTATGTATATAGCAGAGCCATGTGTGTATGTATATAGCAGAGCCATGTGTGTATGTATATAGCAGAGCCATGTGTGTATGTATATAGCAGAGCCATGTGTGTATGTATATAGCAGAGCCATGTGTGTATGTATATAGCAGAGCCATGTGTGTATGTATATAGCAGAGCCATGTGTGTATGTATATAGCAGAGCCATGTGTGTATGTATATAGCAGAGCCATGTGTGTATGTATATAGCAGAGCCATGTGTGTATGTATATAGCAGAGCCATGTGTGTATGTATATAGCAGAGCCATGTGTGTATGTATATAGCAGAGCCATGTGTGTATGTATATAGCAGAGCCATGTGTGTATGTATATAGCAGAGCCATGTGTGTATGTATATAGCAGAGCCATGTGTGTATGTATATAGCAGAGCCATGTGTGTATGTATATAGCAGAGCTATGTGTGTATGTATATAGCAGAGCTATGTGTGTATGTATATAGCAGAGCTATGTGTGTATGTATATAGCAGAGCTATGTGTGTATGTATATAGCAGAGCTATGTGTGTATGTATGTAGCAGAGCTATGTGTGTATGTATATAGCAGAGCTATGTGTGTATGTATATAGCAGAGCTAGGTGTGTATGTATATAGCAGAGCTAGGTGTGTATGTATATAGCAGAGCTAGGTGTGTATGTATATAGCAGAGCTATGTGTGTATGTATATAGCAGAGCTATGTGTGCATGTACATAGCAGAGCTATGTGTGTATGTATATAGCAGAGCTAGGTGTGTATGTATATAGCAGAGCTATGTGTGTATGTATATAGCAGAGCCATGTGTGTATGTATATAGCAGAGCTATGTGTGTATGTATATAGCAGAGCTATGTGTGTATGTATATAGCAGAGCTATGTGTGTATGTATATAGCAGAGCCATGTGTGTATGTATATAGCAGAGCTATGTGTGTATGTATATAGCAGAGCCATGTGTGTATGTATATAGCAGAGCTATGTGTGTATGTATATAGCAGAGCTATGTGTGTATGTATATAGCAGAGCTATGTGTGTATGTATATAGCAGAGCTATGTGTGTATGTATATAGCAGAGCTATGTGTGTATGTATATAGCAGAGCTATGTGTGTATGTATGTAGCAGAGCTATGTGTGTATGTATATAGCAGAGCTAGGTGTGTATGTATATAGCAGAGCTAGGTGTGTATGTATATAGCAGAGCTAGGTGTGTATGTATATAGCAGAGCTATGTGTGTATGTATATAGCAGAGCTATGTGTGTATGTATGTAGCAGAGCTATGTGTGTATGTATGTAGCAGAGCTATGTGTGTATGTATATAGCAGAGCTAGGTGTGTATGTATATAGCAGAGCTATGTGTGTATGTATGTGGCAGAGCTATGTGTGTATGTATATAGCAGAGCTATGTGTGTATGTATGTAGCAGCGCTGTGTCTGTATGTATGTATCCAGCAGAGCTGTGTGTGTCTGTCTGTATGCATGTATGATGTGTATCTATGTATGTCAGTGTATATGACTGTATAGATGTGTCAGTTCTATATGTATTTTTGTGAGTTTGTCGTTAAATATGTATATGTATGTGTACGTATGTGTGTCTGCGTGTGGATGGGGCCCACTGGGACTCTTTCGCCCGGGGCCCACAAAAACCTGGAGCCGGCCCTGCTGACGCTCACTGAGCACCTCAGGGCCTGACGCTCACTGAGCACCGCAGAGCCTGATGCTCGCTGAGCACCGCAGAGCCTAACGCTCGCTGAGTAATGCTGCGACAAAATAGTCATCAATTACCAAATAACACATACTATATAGTGTTACTGAACAGCACCCACCATACCAAGACCAATAATACTACTATACATTGCAAACAATGCCGCTACACCATTACCAAACATTATCACCACATTGAGTCTGAATATACGAGCACCGTCCTGTTACTGAGCAAAGTCCACTGCACCAAGACCAGTGGGTTCACACTGCAAATCCCCAAAAAAATCTGCAGTATGTGAACTTGGCCTAAAGTAGCGATGTCCTCCTTCGTGCCCCTCACCACACACACACACACACACACAAACATGTCTCTCCCATATAATAGTAACGATTATGACCTTCTTTCTAGCCTTAGGTACCATAATAAATCACTGCACAGCACAGGGATAATACACACAGTGAAGTCACAGTACAGGGGTAATACACACAGTGAAGTCACAGTACAGGGATAATACACACAGTGATGTCACAGTACAGGGATAATACACACAGTGATGTCACAGTACAGGGATAATACACACAGTGATGTCACAGTACAGGGGTAATACACACAGTGAAGTCACAGTACAGGGATAATACACACAGTGATGTCACAGTACAGGGATAATACACACAGTGATGTCACAGTACAGGGGTAATACACACAGTGAAGTCACAGTACAGGGATAATACACACAGTGATGTCACAGTACAGGGATAATACACACAGTGATGTCACAGTACAGGGATAATGCACACAGTGATGTCACAGTACAGGGATAATACACACAGTGATGTCACAGTACAGGGGTAATACACACAGGGATATCACAGTACAGGGGTAATACACACAGCGATGTCACAGTACAGGGATAATACACACAGTGATGTCACAGTACAGAGATAATACACACAGTGATGTCACAGTACAGGGGTAATACACATAGTGATGTCACAGCACAGGGATAATACACACAGTGATGTCACAGTACAGGGATAATACACACAGTGATGTCACAGTACAGGGATAATACATACACACAGTGATGTCACAGTACAGGGATAATACACACAGTGATGTCACAGTACAGGGATAATACACACAGTGAAGTCACAGTACAGGGATAATACATACACACAGTGATGTCACAGTACAGGGATAATACACACAGTGATGTCACAGTACAGGGATAATACACACAGTGATGTCACAGTACAGGGATAATACACACAGTGATGTCACAGTACAGGGATAATACACACAGTGATGTCACAGTACAGGGATAATACACACAGTGATGTCACAGTACAGGGATAATGCACACAGTGATGTCACAGTACAGGGATAATGCACACAGTGATGTCACAGTACAGGGATAATACACACAGTGAAGTCACAATACAGGGATAATACATACACACAGTGATGTCACAGTACAGGGATAATACACACAGTGGTGTCACAGTACAGGGATAATACACACAGTGAGGTCACAGTACAGGGATATTGCACACAGTGATGTCACAGTACAGGGGTAATACACACAGTGATGTCACAGTACAGGGATAATGCACACAGTGATGTCACAGTACAGGGATAATACACACAGCGATGTCACAGTACAGGGATAATGCACACAGTGATGTCACAGTACAGGGATAATACACACAGTGATGTCACAGTACAGGGATAATACACAGCGATGTCACAGTACAGGGATAATACACACAGTGATGTCACAGTACAGGGATAGTACACACAGCGATGTCACAGTACAGGGGTAATACACACAGTGATGTCACAGTACAGGGATAATACACACAGCGATGTCACAGTACAGGGATAATGCACACAGCGATGTCACAGTACAGGAATAATACACACAGTGATGTCACAGTACAGGGATAATGCACACAGTGATGTCACAGTACAGGGATAATACACACAGTGATGTCACAGTACAGGGATAATACACACAGTGATGTCACAGTACAGGGATAATACACACAGTGATGTCACAGTACAGGGATAATACACACAGTGATGTCACAGTACAGGGATAATGCACACAGTGATGTCACAGTACAGGGATAATACACACAGTGATGTCACAGTACAGGGATAATACACACAGTGATGTCACAGTACAGGGGTAATACACACAGTGATGTCACAGTACAGGGATAATACACACAGTGATGTCACAGTACAGGGATAATACACACAGTGATGTCACAGTACAGGGATAATACACACAGTGATGTCACAGTACAGGGGTAATACACACAGTGATGTCACAGTACAGGGGTAATACACACAGTGATGTCACAGTACAGGGATAATACACACAGTGATGTCACAGTACAGGGGTAATACACACAGTGATGTCACAGTACAGGGATAATACACACAGCGATGTCACAGTACAGGGATAATACACACAGTGATGTCACAGTACAGGGATAATACACACAGCGATGTCACAGTACAGGGATAATACACAGTGATGTCACAGTACAGGGGTAATACACACAGCGATGTCACAGTACAGGGATAATACACAGTGATGTCACAGTACAGGGGTAATACACACAGTGATGTCACAGTACAGGGGTAATACACACAGGGATGTCACAGTACAGGGGTAATACACACAGTGATGTCACAGTACAGAGATAATACACACAGTGATGTCACAGTACAGGGGTAATACACATAGTGATGTCACAGTACAGGGGTAATACACACAGTGATGTCACAGTACAGGGATAATACACACAGTGATGTCACAGTACAGGGATAATACACACAGCGATGTCATAGTACAGGGATAATACACACAGTGATGTTACAGTAATGGGATAATACACACAGTGATGTCACAGTACAGGGATAATACACACAGCGATGTCACAGTACAGGGATAATACACACAGTGATGTCACAGTACAGGGATAATACACACAGTGATGTCACAGTACAGGGATAATACACACAGTGATGTCACAGTACAGGGATAATACACACAGTGATGCCACAGTACAGGGGTAATACACACAGTGATGTCACAGTACAGGGATAATACACACAGTGATGTCACAGTACAGGGATAATGCACACAGTGATGTCACAGTACAGGGATAATGCACACAGTGATGTCACAGTACAGGGATAATACACACAGTGATGTCACAGTACAGGGGTAATACACACAGGGATATCACAGTACAGGGGTAATACACACAGCGATGTCACAGTACAGGGATAATACACACAGTGATGTCACAGTACAGAGATAATACACACAGTGATGTCACAGTACAGGGGTAATACACATAGTGATGTCACAGCACAGGGATAATACACACAGTGATGTCACAGTACAGGGATAATACACACAGTGATGTCACAGTACAGGGATAATACACACAGCGATGTCAAAATACAGGGATAATACACACAGCGATGTCACAGTACAGGGGTAATGCACACAGCGATGTCACAGTACAGGGATAATACACACAGTGATGTCACAGTACAGGGATAATGCACACAGTGATGTCACAGTACAGGGATAATACACACAGTGATGTCACAGTACAGGGATAATACACACAGTGATGTCACAGTACAGGGATAATACACACAGCGATGTCACAGTACAGGGATAATACACACAGTGATGTCACAGTACAGGGATAATACACACAGCGATGTCACAGTACAGGGATAATACACACAGTAATGTCACAGTACAGGAATAATACACACAGTGATGTCACAGTACAGGGATAATGCACACAGCGATGTCACAGTACAGGAATAATACACACAGTGATGTCACAGTACAGGGATAATACACACAGCGATGTCACAGTACAGGGATAATACACATAGTGATGTCACAGCACAGTGATAATACACACAGCGATGTCACAGTACAGGGATAATACACACAGTGATGTCACAGTACAGGGATAATGCACACAGCGATGACACAGTACAGGGATAATACACACAGTGATGTCACAGTTCAGGAATAATACACACAGTGATGACACAGTACAGGGATAATACACACAGCGATGTCACAGTACAGGGGTAATACACATAGTGATGTCACAGCACAGGGGTAATACACACAGTGATGTCACAGTACAGGGATAATACACACAGTGACGTCACAGTACAGGGATAATACACACAGCGATGTCACAGTGCAGGGATAACACAAACAGTGATGTCACAGTACAGGGATAATACACACAGCGATGTCACAGTACAGGGATAATACACACAGTGATGTCACAGTACAGGGATAATACACACAGTGATGTCACAGTACAGGGATAACACACACAGTGATGTCACAGTACAGGGATAATACACACAGCGATGTCACAGTACAGGGATAATACACACAGTGATGTCACAGTACAGGGATAATACACACAGTGATGTCACAGTACAGGGATAATACACACAGTGATGTCACAGTACAGGGATAATACACACAGTGATGCCACAGTACAGGGGTAATACACACAGGGATATCACAGTACAGGGGTAATACACACAGCGATGTCACAGTACAGGGATAATACACACAGTGATGTCACAGTACAGAGATAATACACACAGTGATGTCACAGTACAGGGGTAATACACATAGTGATGTCACAGCACAGGGATAATACACACAGTGATGTCACAGTACAGGGATAATACACACAGTGATGTCACAGTACAGGGATAATACACACAATGATGTCACAGTACAGGGATAATACACACAATGATGTCACAGTACAGGGGTAACACATACAGTGATGTCATAGTACATGGATAACACACACAGTGATGTCACAGTACAGGGATAATGCACACAGTGATGTCACAGTACAGGGATGCACACAGCGATGTCACAGTACATGGATAACACACACAGTGATGTCACAGTACAGGGATAATACACACAGTGATGTCACAGTACAGGGATAATACACACAGTGATGTCACAGTACAGGGATAATACACACAATGATGTCACAGTACAGGGGTAACACATACAGTGATGTCATAGTACATGGATAACACACACAGTGATGTCACAGTACAGGGATAATACACACAATGATGTCACAGTACAGGGATAATACACACAATGATGTCACAGTACAGGGGTAACACATACAGTGATGTCATAGTACATGGATAACACACACAGTGATGTCACAGTACAGGGATAATGCACACAGTGATGTCACAGTACAGGGATAATGCACACAGCGATGTCACAGTACAGAGATAATACACATAATGATGCCACAGTACAGGGGTAATACACACAGTGATGTCACAGTACAGGGGTAATACACAGTGATGTCACAGTACAGGAATAATGCACACAGTGATGTCACAGTACAGGAATAATGCACACAGTGATGTCACAGTACAGGGATAATACACACAGTGATGTCACAGTACAGGGATAATACACACAGTGATGTCACAGTACAGGGATAATACACACAGTGATGTCACAGTACAGGGATAATGCACACAGCGATGTCACAGTACAGGGATAATACACACAGTGATGTCACTGTACAGGGATAAGGCACACAGTGATGTCACAGTACAGGGATAATACACACAGCGATGTCACAGTACAGGTATAACACACACAGTGATGTCACAGTACAGGGATAACGCACACAGTGATGTCACAGTACAGGGATAACGCACACAGTGATGTCACAGTACAGGGATAATACACACAGTGATGTCACAGTACAGGGATAATACACACAGCGATGTCACAGTACAGGGATAATACACACAGGGATATCACAGTACAGGGATAATACACACAGTGATGTCACAGTACAGGGATAATACACACAGTGATGTCACAGTACAGGGATAATACACACAGTGATGTCACAGTACAGGCATAATACACACAGTGATGTCACAGTACAGGGATAATACACACAGTGATGTCACAGTACAGGGATAATACACACAGTGATGTCACAGTACAGGGATAATACACACAGTGATGTCACAGTACAGGGATAATACACACAGTGATGTCACAGTACAGGGATAATGCACACAGTGATGTCACAGTACAGGGTTAACACACAGGGATGTGACAGTACAGGGATAATACACACAGCGATGTCACAGTACAGGGTTAACACACAGGGATGTGACAGTACAGGGATAATACACACAGCGATGTCACAGTACAGGGTTAACACACAGGGATGTGACAGTACAGGGATAATACACACAGTGATGTCACAGTACAGGCATAATACACACAGTGATGTCACAGTACAGGGATAATACACACAGTGATGTCACAGTACAGGGATAATACACACAGTGATGTCACAGTACAGGGATAATACACACAGTGATGTCACAGTACAGGGATAATACACACAGTGATGTCACAGTACAGGGATAATACACACAGTGATGTCACAGTACAGGGATAATGCACACAGTGATGTCACAGTACAGGGTTAACACACAGGGATGTGACAGGGCAGTTTCTGTAGTGTTACAGGCAGACATTTGTACATTATAATACTCACCTGCTCCTGGTAGTAAACTAAATATGGTGCCCATCGGAAGGGTCCTTGCAGGGTCCCACCATTGCCCGCAGCAGCTTCAACATTAGCCTCAGCATTTACTGAAACATTTTCCCTGCGGCTATCTGCAGCCTCCATCTTGATAACTGTAACCTAGCTCTAAGCGCTACATGAAGCGATGACCGAGGGACCACTGTGGTGCAGAGCAAGTTATGGTACCAGACGAGTCCACAGACAAAACACTTTAGTTTATTGTGGGAAGGTGACGCACAAGGCCTGTGGGGCAACAGAGAAAAGGGTACTTTGGAACAGGAGATGATACACAACTGGAGGTATTTAGCTGGAGCAAACTACAACTGTCACCTCAACTATCTCAGTGGAAACCAGTACAAACAATAACAGGAAATCTATACTTATACTTTAGCACTCGGCGTTCTATCCTAACTGGCTTCCACTAATGGGACCGTGCGGACACCGCACTAACTACGGAATTCTGCACTATACCTTAGCCAGTGTGCACAAGTTCAGACTCATGGTACCGTCCGAAAAACTGGTCCTCTTAGTGTGCACTTCTCTGGGGCTGAACGGAAGCAGCTTTTCTTTTCTTGGGTCACGGGTCAGCTGGGCTCATCCGGGCGACATCTTCCTCTGGGTCGGGTACCAATTGAGCAAACTCTGGGATTTCATCTCAGGCAATGTCCCGCCTTTTCCCTCAGCAGCTGTGGCACACCCACTGCTCACAATCTTTCCTGTCAGCTGTCCCCCTCAGGCCTGTTTTCCGGCACTTTCTCTGCAGGGCTAAACCACACAGACTGCCAGGACCCAACAACCACCATTTTCCCCCCCCTAGAAAGACACAACACCGTTCTTTTATAAATTAAAATACTTTTATTTGAATTTTCCATTTTTGGAGAGAGGTATGGGGAAAAAACCACTCTCATCTTTTGGCATAAAATTTGGTCGCAGCTTTTAACCAGGCATTAACTTGCCAACATCACGGGGTTCAGGCAAATGTACCGCCTTCCGGCCGTCCGGCGCGGGTATTTCACCACCACTTTTCCTACCCCTTCCGCCAAGGAGCAGCACAGCGCCAGCAAGCTGCGACCCCACCCAAAAACTGAAATACCTGAGCCGTCCCAGGAATTTCCGCAACCACCATATCCACAACATCATCATTTGGGATGTACCCATCTGAGCTTAAGGACAGCCAAATATTGCCTTCCAGCTGGCGGTGCCAGACCAACAACCTTTTTTTTTTTTTTTTTTTTTTTTTTTTTTATAAACACTTTATTAACAGCACAACTTGGGTAGGCCCTGATCGCACATGCGCCAGGAGAGATCCATATCACATTCTTCCTTAGCGCCTTGCCCCCTGGGCCAGAGGGTTACCTTCGGCCGGATCGTTGTAACACTCCGAACGAAAACAGGGAAACTTGTACCTCTGTGACCAGATAAGGGTAAGAGGCCTAGCTAGACGGCCTTGGACCAGCTACTTGAAGCCTATGTGTATCACCAAGTCGGTTGGAGAAAAGAGAGCTCACACAATCTTGATCACCTCTGATAGACCCACAGCTGAGCCAAGCCCCGGCAACCTCTCCAATTACATCCACTGTAAAGGGAACCAAGGACCGACCACCAAGGCGAAGAGGCGAAGATCCGCTCTCCTCGCAGCCAACATGTATGGAAGTAACCTCGGACCCAGTCACTAGGCCGACTTAGATCTGAAAGGAAAAACACTGTCAGAACAGAGAATTCTCGTAACCATCAACGCCTCTTCTCTCCAAGGTGGTACTGGCAAAACCCAAAACCCCCTTTTTTTTTTTTTTTTTTTTTTTTTTATATAGAAACAAATCACAATCATATCATTTTACATTAGCCCTGTACGCTGTTCTGAATCTTCTTACGTGCCTGATAAAAACCGATTTCAAAACCAACTCGGTCCTAACGTCCCTCATAATGCATTTCAATTGCAGTCACCTAATCCACTGAAACTGTGCTCATGTATACTGGCCCCTGAAGCCTTGGAACACCCCAACTCTGGGAGAGTTCGTACCGGGTACCACGGCTGGCAAACACCGAAATAACCAGGAACCGTCGCATTACCGACCAAAACCAGCCCACAAAAAGGAGGACTAAATCCGTGACGCTAAATTGAAGGGCCGTCGTCGTGGGTAAAAACTGGTACCATCACACCCGCTCGCCTAATAGACATAACCGACACCGTCGGGACACCCGCCGAGTGATGGAAAAAGAGATCCAAAACATCAATGTATAGATTTGCAATGGGGCGAACAATCCAAAAACCCCCATTTTTTTTTTTTTTTTTTTTTTTTTAAAACAATCTACGGCTAGAAAAGAATAGGCCTGCTGTGCTCCACTCACTTACCATAATCATCCAACCCTTCAATACCTTACACCCCACAAGACCCTCATCGCTTCAGTACCGTTCCACAATTTAAAAATGGGAAGACCGACCTCGTAACAGGTTGCTTGCAACCGAAAATGGTGCACATTCGTTGAATACTGCAGGGCGTGTATTACGAGAGGGTGGCTTGGAAAATCGTCACGCACATCAACCACCGGAGCAACACCCGCTGAATAACGTACCATAGAACCGTCAGGTCAATGCAAAATGGGGGCCCAGATCATAGGCCTAACTTCACCAAACACCCCACATCTAGCTGAGAACTCCAAACCTTGATACTGCTGGTGGGTTGAGTTACCAAAAATACTTGAGATTGGGATTGCAATAAGGTGAGCGATACCAACCCGGAAACCAGATGCCTGTTTTGCCTTCAACCCTGCGTTGACCCATAGGCATTCCAAGCCACAAAAAACCTAATCAGCCTGATTACTTATTTGAGGAAGGAGCTGTAGTTGGTTAAGGCTTTTACCCACCGGCATCGTCGGACCACTGGTCATTCTCCTATTTCCCAGTCCACCCCCCCTTTTGTGTAGCTGGAACCTAAATAGGGGGAAAAGCGCAATCAAAGCTAGGTTACCGGACCATGCCCCCCGGGCCCAGCATAAGGAGCATTTTTTTTTTTTTTTTTTTTTTATATATAACTATATAAACATATATTGCAAATAATCCCACACAGCTGGCCCTGCAACGCCGGAATACTCCATCTACAAATCTGTCTGTTCCTGCTCTTGAAACTATTATGGCATGGCACGGTAGCTCAGTGGCTAGCTGCAGCCCTGGGGTCCTGGGCCCAAATCCCGCCAAGGACACCATCCGCAAGGAGCCTGTACGTCTCCCCGTGACTGCGTGGGTCTACTCCGGGCACTCTGGCCTCCTCCCACACCCCAATAAACATACAGGTAGGGAATCCAGACCGTAAGCCCCAATGGGGACAGCGTCCCCAATCCATGCAAAGCACACGAAACTAAAAGTGAGTTTATACTTTTAGGATATTTATGTGGATGTAATTGTCCAGAAAATATTAGTGGGCATAATTATTATGCGAATAGCTAACCTTGCCGGTTTACCCATCTCACTTGTTTATTTTCGGTTACTACGGTAAGGAAAACCAATTAAAACATACGTAATTAACCAAAGAGGGAAAATCTAGTAAAAAAGGCTGAAAATTACTTCTCTAAAAAAGAGAAGCAATTTTAGAAAACAATCAAGCCATGCAAATGTACAGAGATATACTTCTCACATTTCGATAAAAATATCTGTGACCAATATAGATCCCTTCTTTCAAGTACAGCATTAAATTAGGGTGTATAACAGGGGGTTTAGATCCCGTGATCCCATCGTATTGTCACTAATCTATAAATCACTTGAAGGGTCAGTTAACAGGTGGCAACAAGATTATTACAAGGAATGGAGGCCGCCTGTATTAAAATAAGGTTGAAAAAGTAAGATATGTTTAATTTTGGAAAGACGTCTCAGAGGAGATCTCATTTGTACCTCTTCCGACAGGCCTACAAGCTGCCGTAACCCTCAGTCTGATACAGCGCCGCACAATCAGCTCTACCTTCACCTACTGTATCCTCACCTATCCCTTGTAGACTGTGAGCCCTCGCGGGCAGGGTCCTCTCTCCTCCTGTACCTGTCTGTGCCTTGTATGGTTTATGATTATTATACTGGTACGTATTATGTAAAACCCCTTTCACATGTACAGCGCCATGAATTATATGGCGCTATAATAAATAATAATAATTTGTATAAATACCCGTGTGCTCAATATAAATAAACTGGCACCAGACTTAATCCTCCGAGATAGGGAAAGCTTCTTTACAGTTAGAGCGGGTAGATTGTGGAATGCTGTCTACAAGGGGTAGGAATGCTAGATACCATCACAGCTTTTAACAGGAATGGGGGAAGGCGATTCCCTCAGCACCAATAACATTGTTTGTTATAAATAACTTAGTGACAACATGTAGAGCTGGGCGGGAAGCCTGTTACCTGTGACATCACATTATCCTCCCTAGGGGGACTTATCCCACCCCGCACTCCCCATCATGGTACTCACCTGGTGATTCAGGAAATGACAAGACGACTGGATCTAGATCTACCCACGTAACGCCTGCTACGACGACGCTCACACCTATCCAAGGGTTAAGATGACAGACTCCGGACATGGTGGCTACCCATGCCAAAGCTTGCTACCGTGACCCCTGCACATGACCGTACAACGCGATGGTCGGCACCGAACCCACCGCCGCCATAACATGCTGAAATCCACTGTGTGACAACGGTGAGGGGCTGTTAACAGTCACCATTGTCATAATGTCAAATGGGGTGTGTTTTGGCCTGGGAGGGGGCTCGGTGTAGGTGTGGTATCAGCAGGAGGGAAAACACGCCACCTGCTGACTGTTGCTTCTTGCCCCTGTTCACTACCAGCCCCCCTCAATTTGAACATTGAAGTCCTAACAGAATCCCTTAACCCGCCCGCTCACTGGGAGACCCACATGGTCCCTGGTTCATTCCCAGGCTAGCCCCCTTGGCATTCCCGGGGCATACAAACGGAGGGGAGGGGAAGTTCAGTGCGTGTGGGATGGGGTGATTTGAACTCTTGCAGGTTAGTGCCTGCATACTACATTCCCCCCCACCGTGCCTCCAACCTGCGCTGACAGGGACTGCACTGAGTCTGCACTTCAATTAGGCTGTGTGCGTAATTCATGCGTCCTGCGTCCCCTGCACAGTCTATGGAGACTGTGCAGAGGCCGTACGCACGTTGCATAGTAGAACGCAGCGATTCAGCTGCTGCCCGAATCCCTGTGTTCTAAGAAGTGACATGTCACTTCTTCCGTGCGCTCCGCCGGCAGCTCCTGCTCTGTCTATGGCAGGAGCTGCAGGCTGAGCGCACGTTCTCTGCCGGCACCATGCGCCTCAGAACGGAGCTTTTCAGCTGCGCTCTGAAGCGCACCTTTTAGGTGCCGTGCAGAGCGCACACAGCCCTACCCTGCTCCTCATCAGTACTGGCGGCGGTGGCTGGGCGGCGGTGGCTGGGCGGCGGGTGGGCGGGACCAAAGACAAAAAGCGCGAAGCGCTCTTTTTCAAACTTAATGGCGGCTCAAGCTGACCGGCGGGCGGGTAGTTCCCTCAGAACGCCGCTCGCCGGCGCACATAGCTTGAGCCTCAGCATGGAGGGAGCCGCTCACAGCTAAAAGCGCCGTGAGCAGGACGCTTTCCTCCATGCTGATTTTAGGGGAGGATGGAGGGAGGGAGGGGGTAAAGGGTGTTTAAATAATGGCGAGCACAAGCGGACCAGCGGGCGGGTAGTTACCTTAGAACGCCGCGCTCACCGGCACACATCGCTTGTGCCTCAGCAGAGAGGGAGCCGCTCACAGCTAACAGCGCTGTGAGCTGAAACGCTTACCTCCCTGCTGATAGCTCTCATTCCGCATCCAGGAGCGGGTCCCTGTGTCCGGCTGTCCAAACAGGTCCGGGTCCTGCAGCCGAGAGGCTGGAAGCTGGGCAGCCCGATGATATGTATCCAGGAGGCGGGGCTTAGGCCAGTCACACCACAGGAGGCGGGGGCGGCAGGTCAGTGTCTTTCCAGGGGAGAGAACTTTATTTAAACATGCAGAGGGGCCAGCAGTCAGGGGGCAGCATCTCAAGTTTCTGGCTGCAGTGCCCCTCACACAGTCACAGAAGGGGAGTCATGGGCCAGTCCATTACACACAGCAGGGGAGCCCTGTTCCCTTAACCCCTTAACAACCATGGGCAGTAAAGTTACCTTGTTTCTTACAGCAGGAGACCTTTGTGTCATTGCCTCCCCCCATACACAATCGCTGTGATTGGCTGTTCAAATCTGAACTGTCAATCACAGCGATTGGGGCATTTTTTTTTAGCCCAAAACAGTGCAAACAGTGTGATCCTGTGAGATCCAGCTATGAGGTACTGCTGCAGCACCAGATCATAGCTGGAGACCAGCGGACACAGCGCCCCCACCCCCTGCAGCACTGATTGGAGTAGTGTTCTACTGCCGCTCCTGTCAGCTTCATGTAGCAGAGCTGAAAGCGTCGCGGGACCTCGTGGATTACGTGGAGGGGTATTTGGGGTTTTTAATAAAATGGTGAAAGAGGGATTTTTTTGTCCTTTATTCCAAATAAAGGTTTTTTTGGGTGTATGTGTTTATTTACTTTCACTTACAGGTTAATCATTGGGGGTGTCTCATGGACGCCTGTCATGATTAACCCCTTATTACCCCGATTGCCACCACACCAGGGCAATTCGGGATGAGCCAGGTAGAGTCCCGGGACTGTCGCATCTAATGCATGCGGCAATTCCGGGTGGCTGCCAGCTGATATTGTTAGGCTGGGGGGCTCCCGATAACGTGGAGCTCCCCATCCTGAGAATACCAGCCTTCAGCCGTATGGCTTTACCCTGGCTGCTATCAAAAGTGGGGGGGACCGCACGCCATTTTTTTTTAATTATTTATTTATTTATTTTACTGCAAGATATAGACCCGCCCACCTGCGGCTGTGATTGGTTGCAGTGAGACAGCTGTCACTCAGCGTGGGGGCATGTCTGACTGCAACCAATCATAGGCGCCGGTGGGCGAGGGAAGCAGGGAATACGAAATGGAATAATCAGGAGAAGCTGCCGGAGCAGTGTGAACACCGTGCAGCGCCACGACGATGATCGGTGAGTGGGTGAGAGTGAGTGAATGAGTCAGTGAGTGAGTGAGTCAGTGAGTGAGTCAGTGAGTGTGAGAGAGAGAGGCTGGGGCCACACGGGGCACTACTGCGATGTTCGTATCACACTCAGCTCGCGCTGGCAGTACAGCAGGAGCCGAGTGTCATACTAGTGTCCCTGCGTCTGAGGTCCGACCCTGCGAGCGGACCACAGCTGCGGGGGGCGGGCCAGCTCTCAGGAGGGGCAGGCCAGCACGGAGGAGGGGAAGGAGGGATTTATCTCCCTCTCTCCTCCGTAGCCGGCTATTGCGATTCTAGCTCTGCACGCACGGTACACCGATGTACCGCGAGTGCAGTGCGATTTTTTTCTCGCCCCATTCACTTGAATGGGTGCGAGAGAAAAGAGTCTCGCATTACAGTCACAGCATGCTGCCATTGTTTTCTCGGTCCGATTAGGACTGAGAAAATAATCACTCATGTGCGCTGATACACAGGCTAGAATTGGTCCGAGGGGAATGCAATGTTTTATCGCACTCCACTCGCACCGATTTTCTTAGGCCAAAGAATCACTTCTGGGCATGCTCAGAAGTAAAAACCCGAATCCGGTACATGCTTCCGGCGTTTGATGCATGCCACCGGATTCGGCGTGCATAGACTTTCACTATGCACCATGCTGCACAGCGCCGCACCTGGCGCTGTGCGTTTTTTTTTTATGAGACAAAAAACGTTGCATGAAACGTTCCATGTGGCCACCGCATTCATTAATTAAGCCGCATCTGGAAAAAGCCGGATGCAACGCAAGGTCATCAGGCACAAGTCCAGAACTGAGACTGGTGCAGGTCACAGGGATTAGCCTGAAGTCCAGGAGCAGAGATTGGTGCAGGTTAACAGGATCAGACTGAGGTCCGGAGGCGGAGGCCGGTGCAGGTTAACGGGATTAGGCTGAATTCCAGAACCGGAGACTGGAGCAGGTTACTGGGATCAGGCTGGAGTGTGTGCTCAGAACGGTATTCCAGATCTGCGAGCAGAGACAGAGTTACACCAAGCACAGGCATAGAGGCACCTGAACAACTAGTACAAGAGACAAGCTACAGGGACACGCTGAACAAGCACTGGCCATTGGGAGTAGCAAGTTTTAAATACCCAAGGTTACTTATTAGTGATATTCCGGACAGCTGCGCTGGCCCTTTAAATCTAGGTACGTGCACGCGCGCGCCCCCTAGTGTGCATGTGTGAGTGCCGCAACCCAGAAGTCAGAGCCGAGTCCACAGGGGGAGAGACAGGACGCTGGAGCATAGGTGGCTGCAGTGAGTGAGTGGCGCGGAGCCGGAGCCTACGGGGAAAAGGTCTAAACGGGGTAGCAGGAGAGCGGGCTCGGCGGGGAGCGGGGACCCCAGGATTTGGAGCGACGGGTGGTGAGCAGCGCGGTCGGACCGGGAGCGTGACAGAAGGGTGTTTTAGTGGCCGTGGGTGAAGGGGTTAAAGGCATAGTACATTCAAGTCTCTCTTCGGGGTTTACACCCCCTACACTTGTATCTTCAGCGCCAGGAATCTGACCACCTCCTTGCATTAGAGCTATGGGGGAGAATTTATCAAAATTTAGTGTCACTATTACCCATCCATTTAAAAACACCTGCTGCAAAAGGGTGAAAAGTTCATCAAAAAAGTTTGTGCTAAGTGTTTCAACTTTCTTTTTTTATTGCAGAAATTAATTATATTTTTTTTATACAGCAGATTCATGATCATAATGAATTGGAGACAAACATTGCTGGGACGAAGATATACTGCTGGTGAGAAGACCGCTACTGCTAGTGATGATTCAGATTCCGAAGACGACGACGCTATATATATAACAAAGTGGATGAGTGACAATTCTCAGATGTTAAAGAGATTGTCACTTCTGCTAAAAAGACATAGAAGACTGTTAAAGATACAAACCAATTTGTTGAAGGAGAAACATCTGATTGTAAAGCAAAACAATCTGAGGAAGCCAGTGGGTGATTTGCTGGGGTCAAGGGCTAAACAGGGGAAGACACTGGCCAATATGAGAGCAACAAAGGCTAATAGAATGAAAACCGCTGGCCAATCTGAGTGCAATATTGGCTGATGGGGTGAAGAAATTGGCCAATAAGGTGGCTACACAGGCTAGTAGAGTGAGGACAGTGGTCAATATGAGAGCAACAATGGCTGATAGGGAGAAGACACTGGCCAATATGAGAGCAACAATGGCTGATAGGGAGAAGACACTGGCCAATATGAGAGCAACAATGGCTGATAGGGAGAAGACACTGGCCAATATGAGAGCATAATTGGCTGATAGGGTGAAGTCATTGGCCAATATGGTGGATTCAACGGCTGATAGGTAGAAGACACTGGCCAATATGAGAACAACAATGGCTGATAGGGGGAAGACACTGGCCAATATGAGAGCAACAAAGGCTGATAGGGAGAAGACAGTGACCAATATGAGAGCAACAAAGGCTGATAGGGAGAAGACACTGGCCAATATGAGAGCAACAAAGGCTGATAGGGAGAAGACAGTGACCAATATGAGAGCAACAAAGGCTGATAGGGAGAAGACACTGGCCAATATGAGAGCAACAAAGGCTGATAGGGAGAAGACAGTGACCAATATGAGAGCAACAAAGGCTGATAGGGAGAAGACAGTGACCAATATGAGAACAATGGTTGATAGGGAGAAGACACTGGCCAATATGAGAACAATGGTTGACAGGGAGAAGACACTGGCCAATATGAGAACAATGGTTGATAGGGAGAAGATACTGGCCAATATGAGAACAACAATGGCTGATAGGGAGAAAACACTGGCCAATATGAGAGCAACAAAGGCTGATAGGGAGAAGACAGTGACCAATATGAGAACAATGGTTGATAGGGAGAAGACACTGGCCAATATGAGAACAATGGTTGATAGGGAGAAGACACTGGCCAATATGAGAACAATGGTTGATAGGGAGAAGACACTGGCCAGTATGAGAATAATGGCTGATAGAGAGAAGACACTGGCCAATATGAGAACAATGGCTGATAGGGAGAAGACACTGGCCAATATGAGAACAATGGTTGATAGGGAGAAGACACTGGCCAGTATGAGAATAATGGCTGATGGAGAGAAGACACTGGCCAATATGAGAACAGTGGTTGATAGGGAGAAGACACTGGACAATATGGTGGCTACACAGGCTAATAGGGTGATGACAGTGGTCATTATGAGAGCAACAATGGCTGATAGGCTGAAGACACTGGCAATATGGTGGCTGGCTAAAAGTCTAATAGAGTAAAGACAAAGGTTAATAGGGGGAAGACAAAATTTGATATAGTAAAGACAAAGGCAAATTGGGCCGAGATACAGAGCTATTTTTGGAAATAAAGCAGGAATTATAGGAGACACTGTCCAATATGGTGGAAACTTAGGCAAACTTAGGGTGTGCTAACATGCTAAGGGGACAGACTAGTGAGGGGAAGTAACGCCCTTGCGACTAGTCCCTGCGCTCATTAGCATATCATAAAGGATCTTTAGAAATACAAGATGCTGGGACAGTTAGGCAGGGATTAGGAATATGCACCCAGAACTGCTCGTAATTCTGGGTGCATATTGCACCTGACAGGTTCCCTTTAAACACACATTTCGTCTACATTTATCTACATATGTTCTGTTACAGCCACCTTGTGCTATAATCTGGTTTGTCACCCCGTTACCTAAATACTTTGACTCATCCATTAGATCATGCGTGCACAACTCCAGTCCTCAAGAGGCACCACAGTGCAAGTTTGCAGGATTTCCTTAGTATTATCTACTTGATGACACATCAATGCGTTTCGGCTAACCTTAAGCCTTCATCATGATAAAGGCTCAAGGCTAGCCGAAATGCGTTGATCTGTAACACACACCCTTGAGTGTTTTTAGATTCTTTTCTGACTTTTATACATGCATTTGAAATTTAAAAACTAAAAGAAGAAATAAATGCAAGCTTTTACTCATACTTGGCGGACTTCCTTCCCTCGCTGGGTCATTTACGGTCTTTCTTGTTCACTAATCTAACTCTCCAAGACATATCCCAGCTGATGACTGGATCCTGCACCTTGATATGAAAACCCCTATATATTATAACGATGGCTGGATTGTACATGACAGTACATTTTACCTATTGTGTCCTCCCATTTACTTATAGATTGCAGATTGCGAACAGGACCCTTAGGGGTACTTTACACGTTGCGACATCGCTAGCATCGGCTAGCGATGTAAAGCGCGATACCACCCGCCCCCGTCGCACATGCGATATCTTGTGATTGCTGCCGTAGCGAACATTATCGCTACGGCAGCTTCACACGCACTTACCTGGTCGGACACGTCGCGGTGACTGCCGAACAATCCCTCCTTCAAGGGGGAGGTGCGTTCGGCGTCACTGCGATGTCACTAAGCGGCTGGCCAATAGAAGCGGAGGGGCGGAGATGAGCGGGACATAACATCCCGCCCACCTCCTTCCTTCCGCATTGCCGGCGGGACGCAGGTAAGGAGATGTTTGTCGCTCCTGCGGTGTCACACAGCGATGTGTGGTGCTGCAGGAACGACAAACAACATCGTACCGGTAGCAGCAACGACATTATGGAATGGAGCGACGTGTCACCAATCAACGATTTTTCACGTTTTTGCGATCGGTGATTGTTGCTCCTAGGGTTTACACGCTGCGATGTTGGTAATGGTGCCGGATGTGCGTCACTAACGACATAACCCCGACAATATATCGTTACCGATGTCGCAACGTGTAAAGCCCGCCTTACTCCTGTAACTGGTGAACAATGTGTTATTTTGTATTGTCTATACATGTCACCGCTTAGTGTAAAGTGCTGGAGAATATGCTGGTGCTATTGACATGATATGATCATCATTATTGTTAATGACTGTAGAAATTCATGTGGAGCCCGGGATAAACCTTTCTGCGTGAGATGCATCAGCTATTCATCAAAATAATATTAGGACGCGAAAATATGAAAAACTGTCTGTGGTATAGTATGAGATCTTTCTGATCAGAGGGGAACGTTAAAGGTAATATGTCAGCAGGTTTTTGCTATGTAAGCTGACACCAGCATGCTGCAAGGGTTAACACATAGAATTCAGGGATGCCTGTCTTGTCAAAGTCCAATCTGTTGTTTATTTGCTGTTTGTTTAAGCAGCAGAATCCTTAGGCTATGTGCCTACGGGACTCTGTACCCAAGGATATATCCGCAGGTACGTCCGCAGGTTTCCTGCAGCAGCTCCCCGGAATCCGCAGCTATACATAGCTGCGGGATTCCAGCAAAATATCTGCGGTAAACCTGTGGACATTCGTGCGACTTACCTGCGGAAGTCCCGGCCATTATCTCCATAGCGGGATTTCCGCAGGAATAATCAGGGCCGGATCAAGGTTGGTGGGGGCCCCTGGGCAGAAAATCTGGTGGGGGCCCCATAAACGTTAACATTTTTAGCCATAACAGTAGAGCGCGAACTGTAGTTTAGATATAAATCCAATGAACATGTGTCTTATCCTGATCTACCACATTCAGATTTCCAGTACTACAATACAGATACAGTCCAGGATAACTCACAACTGTCCACTTACACACAGAAAGATCGAGGATCGCGCTGTTCCCTGCCGCCATCGGTGGCCCCTTGACACGATCATGGGAAGTCGATGGTTGCTATGGTAGCGGCGAGCCATGTAATGACCCCTGTTGCTATCATGACATATTTTCTGTCACAGTCGATAGAGCGCCGACTCACACAGGAATGCTGTATTTCTGCTAATCAGAGCTGTACAGCTCTGATCAACAGGGATGCACAAGCGATCAGACTGCTGATCCTTATAGCTCTCAAGGGGACTAGTAGAATAAATACAAAATGTAAAAAAATAAATAAAAAGTTTAAATCATGCCTCATTCGCCCCACTAAAAATAAAATAGTTAAAAAAAATATACACATATTTGATATCTCAGAGTTCAGAAATGCCCAATCAATAAAAATATAAAATCAATTAATCAGATCGGTAAATGGTGTAGCGAGAAAAAAATCCAAATGCCAAAATTATGTTTTTGGGTCGCCACAAAATTTTTAAAAAGATCCAATAACGGGCGATCAAAAAGTAGCAACTACATAAAAATTGTATAATTGAAAACACCATCTCAAGACGCAAAAGTATTAGCAGTCACTGAGCCTCACATCCCAAAAAAGTAGAACACTACGGGTTTCAAAAAATGGCACCAAAAGCACAATTCTTTTTCTTAACAAACTTCTGAATATTTTTTAACCCCTTAGATCAAAGTAAGAGTATACCTGTTTGGTATCTATGAACTCGGCATCATACTGACATGGTAGTTTTACAATATAGTGAACATGGTGAATAAAATAACCCAAAAACAATCGTGCAATTGCACTTTTTTTGCAATATTATCGCACTTGGATTTTTTTCCCTGTTTCCTAGTACAATATCTGGTAAAATTGATGATTTCACTCAAAAGTACAATTTGTCACGCAAAAAAGAAGCCCTTATATGGCAAGATTGATGGAAAAATAAAAAAGTTACGGCTGTCAGAAGGGGAGAAAACAAAACAAACAAAAAAAAAACGGAAAATCGGGGTGAAGGAGTTAAATTTTGAGTACTATAATACTATGACAAAATTTTATGAAGTCAATATGAATAACAAAACTGATAGCTGTCAGTGAATGGCACTCAGCAATACGTCTGGCACATGTACATGGAAAGAACACATTAAACTCCAGGGGGCATCATTTTACTGCAAGGGGTGTATGTAATTATACTCCAGGAGGCGGTTATATCACAATAAGGTAGTGTATGAATATACTCAAAAAGGGGATAATGATTATAGTCAAAGGGATGGGGGACATTATTCTATGATTATACTCCACTCTAGGGAGGGGGCGTTATTTTATGATTATACTCCATTAGTGAGGTGTTTTACTCTATTATATTCCAGGGGAAGGGGGGGGGCATTATTTTATGATTGCTCTCCAGGTGAGGGGAGTGTTATCCTATGATTATACTCCAGTGGGGGAGGGGGCATTATTATATGATTATAATCTACGTGGGGGGCATTATTATATGATTATAATCTACGTGGGGGGCATTATTATATGATTATAATCTCTGTGGGGGCGTTATGCTATGATTATATATTAGTGTGGGGAGGGTGTTATTGTATAATTATACTCCAGTGGGGGAGGGGGGCATTATTATAAGATTACAATCTACGTGGGGGGCATTATTATTTGATTATAATCTCTGTGGGGGCGTTATGCTATGATTATATATTAGTGTGGGGAGGGTGTTATTGTATAATTATACTCCAGTGGGGGAGGGGGCATTATTGTATGATTACAATCTAGTGGGGGAGGGGGCATTATTATAAGATTACAATCTAGTGGGGGAGGGGGCATTATTATATGATTATAATCTAGGGAAGGGGCTTAAATTCTGATTATATGAAAAGGGAATAGTGTAATTAAGGAGGTGTAGGTAGCTTTAGACAACGATGGGTGTCAGGGACTATACTGCAATGTAGCTCCTATGTAGGTCGTTCATACACACTTCACCTCTTGCAGTAAAATGACACCACCCCCCAAACTCCAGGAACAAAATATACACCACTTGCAATAAAATGTCCCTGTCTCCACCTTTCATGCACAGCTATATAAAGTTATTCCACCTTACTGATAGCTCTGTTTTGGAGTTACTTGGAGAGCACTGTGGCCCCCTCTACACCCCCCTCCCCCTGCCCTGCTGAGGGACCTTACTCTCACAGCTGACATCGTCCTTCTATCACAGCCTGCATCTCTCATGGATGGTTCAGGCTCTAGCCGCATCCACAGCAGCAGAATGGTCATGACACATCAGAGCCGATGAATTTCCCGCCCCCACAATCCTCTCGGGCAGATAACAGCCGCGGCAGAGAGGAAACACGCAGTGAGCGAGCAGCAAATCAAAATGACATCTGTCTCCCTGCACCTCCCCCTTCTGGAGCCTGGCGGACGGCACCCTGTGCAACTGCACTACTCACATGTAGATGATAAAGCCAGCTATGATCATGGGGGCCGCCAACACAGACTGCCAGGACCCCAACAAAACCTCCCCCTCCCCTTTAAGAGACACCACGACACAATTTTTCTTTGAAAACAAAACTCTTTTTATTTAACTTTTTCTTTGGAGAGTCAAAGGAAAAACAATGCTCTCATCTTTTGGGTAAAGTTATGGTCACAGCTCTTCCAAAACAGGCGTTAAAAACCAGCCAAATATACCAGGGGTTTTTGGTAAAGTACCGCCACTCGGCCGTCCGGTGCGGGTATTCCACCTCCATTTTTTCTTAATTCCGACCCCTTCCGCCAAGGAGCAGCAAATCAACGAGCTGCGACCCCACCCAACATGGACTGTAGCGCTTGCACGACACCCTCACGGATCCCCGCCAAAAACAACTCCTGACCACTACCATTCAAATGCACTCCATCCGCCTGCAGGTAAGCCGTATTATCACCCTCCAGCTGGTGATGGCGGACGACCACCCCGTTTTTGAACCGTATGAATTTTGAAATCCGCTGATTCAGCGTACGACGGGTTCGTTCCATGGCAAAACCATCCTTAGCCCCATGCCAAACCAATCGCGGAATCACCTCGGACCAAACCAGCTTCATTTTAGGGAAGAAACAGGGGAATTTGTCCATATCTGACCGCATAAGGGTCAGTAACTCAGCCAATGGAAACGAAACCAGGTCGTTACCCCCGGCGTGTATCACCAAAACCACAGGGGATGAGACCATCTTCGATATCATGACCACTTCCGGTAAGACTTGCGGCCAGGACAGGCCCCTGATACCTCTCCAGTTAACATCGACGTCCAACAATCCCAAGGACCGGCCACCGGGTCGGGAGTCCGCTCCCCGAGCTGCCCAGTACACAAATGAATGACCTAGGATCCACACACTCGGACGGCTTGTATCTGAAAAGAAAACAATGTCAAACCACAGACCAAAAACAGTTGAACATGTATCGTCGCCCTTGGACGAATGCCTCCTATGCCGTGCCTGCGCTTAAGACCAGCTCTGGGCGTATGTATCTCATGAAGCACCTAGATCGCCATCTCCCAACTCGCTGGATATCCGAGTCTTGCATGCCTGCCCGGGAAGCCTCCGTGGCGGCCCCGATCCGGAACGAATGAGTCCCGAACTCAGCCGCTGGAAGGCCAAGGTGGCGCAAAATGCGACGCAAAAAATTTAAAAACTGCCCCGCTAATAGGGGGGAACCGTCCTCGTGTGTGAAAAAATGCGGCCCATCGGTTCTGATCGCTATAAAAGAGCTCGCAAGAACTCCAGGAGACACTGGGCCCGAGATAGAAAACAGGGGAAACCATGTTCCCCTGCTTTCCTGATCCGTCTTGGATTTACGCAAGCGTACTCGCAACCCGTCACCACATACTACAATATCGTCCCGTCGTAAACCACTAATGTCTCCCCGCGCCTTCGGTACAAGTTCCCCGACCCGAAGGGCCCCGAAAAAGGCGGTTCCAAAAGCCGCAGCAAACAGTGTGGATTCATATGGGGAAGTACACAAAACCTTTGCACCATTAATTAAGTCAGCCAACAGCCGAAACGAAATGGGCCTCCTGCAATCGATCCTGATGTCGCTTCTCCTCCAACCCTTCAGAACTTGATGCACCAAAAAGGACTTTGTAACATCTGGCCAGTTCCTGAGTTTAAAGTTAAACGCTATGCCCGACAGCCGGTTGCGTGTAACCGCCCCGGATGCCCGCCTGTTGTGCAGGGACACCAAATACTTCAGTGTTAGCTGTAATAAAGTGTCGCCCGAAGGCGTGTCCGAAATTTCCCCCACCGACTCGCACCAATCGCTCCATGCCTTACCGTAGGCTCTCCAAGTCGACGGGGCCACTGATGAATGGATCATCGGGAGCAGCTGAGCGGGACATCCCACATCCCTGCTGGGCACACCAAACCTTGAACCTCCGCTGATGGATGCAGCTCCCGAAATCTCTGAAATTGAAAACGCGACAGGGCGTCCGCCATGTTATTTTTACAACCAGGAACATGCTTCGCTTTAAAACAAACGTTTATTGATAAGCATTTCAAAACCAAAAATCTGATCAGGCTGATGACTGGCGGGGAAGAGGCAGACAAGTGGTTGATGGCATGTACCACACTAGCATTATCGCACCAAAAAATGATCCGCTTGTTCCTCAACGCCTCTCCCCAAATTTCGACCGCGACCGCTATAGGGAAAAGTTCCAGCAGGGTTAGATTCCCGGTCCACGCCCACCTCACCCAGTGTTCTGGCCATTTTTCCGCACACCACTGAGTGCCGAATATGACCCCAAATCCAACTGCTCCTGCAGCGTCCGAGAAAAGCTCTACCTCCGAGTTTGTCCGGTCCGCCTCTTGAAAGCAAGTGCGGCCGTTATATGTACCCAAAAATTTTTGCCACACACACAAGTCATTCTTTAGAGGGGTTGTTATTCGAATTCTATGGTGCGGAAGCCGTACCCCACAAGTAGCCAATGACAGGCGCCTGGAGAAAATCCTGCCCATGGGCATAACCTTGCAAGCAAAATTGAGGGAACCCAATAGTGACTGCATTTGTACCAAGGTGACTTTTCCCACGGAAATGACCGCCGAAATAAGGTCAAGCAGGCCTCGGATTTTTTCCGGGGGGAGCCTGAACTCCATGGCTTCAGTGTCAATGATTATACCCAGGAAAGACAATACCGTCACAGGGCCAATGGTTTTTTCCATTGAAAGGGGGACGCCAAACCGTCCCATCAGGGACTGAAAGCATTCTAATACAGATTGGCACATAGGAGAGTCAGCAGGCCCGACGAATAAGAAATCGTCCAAATAGTGAGTTATCCACTCGGAACCTGTCTCCCGGCGGGTTACCCATTCCAAAAAGGAGCTGAACATTTCAAAATACTGGCAAGAAATGGAACAACCCATGGGGAGACAGGTGTCGAAATAATACTCACCGTCAAGCATTGCGCCCAACAGGTGATGACAGTCTGGATGCACCGGCAAGAGACGGAAGGCCGACTCTATATCGGATTTAGCCAAAAGGGCACCCCTGCCGGCAAGCCTGACCAATTCAACTGCCCTATCAAAAGACACATAATGGACCGACGAGTCTTCCTCAGGTATACCGTCATTCACCGACCTACCCTTGGGATAGGACAGGTGATGAATCAGCCGAAATTGTCCGTGTTCCTTTTTGGGAACCACCCCCAAGGGTGACACCCGCAGGTTACTGAAAGGTGGGGCCTGAAACGGACCTTGAAAAACGCCCCAAGGCCACTTCCTTAACCAGTTTAGACCGGATGACATCCGGGTTTTCCCTTGCTGATTTCAAATTGGGGGATGACGAGGGGAGCCTAGAAAAATTGAAAGGTATGAAAAAACCAAAAGAAAAACCGAATCTGATTTGAGCTGCGGCCCTCCTATTGGGGTACCTGCTTAGCCACGGCTCCATCATGGTGACGTTCACTGGTGTCACGGTGTTCCTGAGACCCGGGTTTTGCACCGTGGGCTTTTTGAGCGGGCTTGTTGCATTTGGTGGCAGTGTGAGGCCCCCCGCACACCGAGCACTCGTGCTTGTACTTGCACAGGGTATGATATTTACAGAACCCGTCGTTAAATAACCAACATGTTCCCGGTCGGCGGACGGCCACCGCGCCCGTGCTTTGAGATCCGGGTGCGGCAGCCCCCCCGGGAAAAGGCTGGAGAAACCTCTGCGCCATCATCAGGCGAAGCCAAGAATCAGTGGCTTTGACTCCCCACCCCAAGTGGGGCTGAAGGTCCAAACGGCGGCGGAAGTCCTCATCGTACTTCCACCACGCAGAACCTCCGTGGGCCTTGTACGAGCTGTAAATGCTATCCATGTAAATAAATAATTCTGAGCACCTTTCCGGGTGCCGCTGTCCCATAACACACCCCAGGACGGCGAACGCCTGCAACCAGTTATTTATGGTCTTGGCGACCTTAGGCTTACGGTCATAAAACTTCTCGCCCGGCCGCCGTTCCCGGTCAACCGAATGCTGGTCTGTCGATATTAATGACCAGATGTCTACGTAGCTGTTGGCCCAAATTAACTCTTTTACCTGAACTTCGAGGTGGGAACCCAAGGGGGGGACACCGCAAAAAAGACCACCTTTGTAAAGGTCCGGAGCAGGCGGGGTAATTTTAGACCCCTCCGGCACCTGTAATAATTTGGGGTTCACAAATACTTTTTTAAAATGAGCCGGTTCCCCCGGCGCAGCAGACCCAACCCCACTCCAGACCCCCACGTAAGGGTACTCACCTTGTGCCG